>NW_028262840.1:0-50018 GCF_049901715.1 Pseudonaja textilis | reverse complement strand
TCGGTGAGTGAGGCTCTGCAAGCTCTGGGGCCCAGTTGCCTATTTGCCACTGCCGGTCACCTTTAACCCCCCACCCCACTTGCCTTTTGCTGCCACCACCTGCCACCCTCACCCCCAGCAGGAAGGCCCAGTATCTGCAGTGAATCCAGGCAGGGGGCGAGATGCAGACTGGTGGGGACCTGAGCTACATTTCGCTGTACTGCAAGAGATGTGGCGAGTCTCGTGTCCTCCTACTGCTGGGAGAGCAAGAGAGTCTTTCCTGGCACAGCTCAGGGTGGCAGAGAGAAACAGGATTCAAGCAGGCTGCTTCTCTGCTGCCCAGAGCCGCCCGTTTCCCCATTGGAGAGGAAGTTGCAAACTTTTCCCTGTGCCGGGAAAGACTCTTTGTTACTTCTTTCATTTCTTGTTTTTGGAATCCAGACAGGCTGAACAGGTGACCCTCCTCCTCCTCCTCCTCCTCCTCCTCCTCCTCCTCCTCCTCCTCCTCCTCCTCTCATAACCAGCAGTTGTGGCAGGGCCGGGAGGGTGCATGCGCATGGGGAGATGCTCCTCAAGCAAATGCCAAAGCACAGCCCACCCAGTCACATGGCCACCAAGCCACACCCATAAATTAAGCCACGCCCACAGAACCGGTTGTTACAAAATTTGAATCCCATTCCTGGATGGAACTGAGAAAAGATTTCAGCATTGATAACTGGTCGGTTCCTTCTCATGACCCCATTAACACGCATTTCTCCCCTCTTCTTACACCCATAATTTTAAGGTGTGATATCAGAACAATCTTGATAATTTCAGGTGAACTGAAAGCCTTGGAGCTGCTTCCTAGGAGCAGAAGGCCCATTGCTCCATCCCAGGGAGGGTGAAAGGGAGGCATGGAGAGCTCTGGCCAGGTCTGGCCTCCTTAAGAGCCTCCCAGATTATGGAGCTGCCCCTTCAGGGGGAATTTTTCCCCAAGCAGGACGAGAAGAAGCTTCTTTCCCCCAATGGGGCCAAAAGGACCTCCGTCCAATCACGATTCAATCCCATCCGATACGGTCCAAGCCTGGATTCAGGCCCCGGTCAGCAGAATTGCCGCCTTCGTTGCTCTTCTGGGCACAAGGAGCAAACAGCCAGAAGCTACTAGGGACACATTCCCCAGCCCTTGTGGGTTTCTCACCCGTTTGATGGAGACCCTTAATTGTACATGGTCCACAAAATGGAACAATATGGAAGCCTCCCAAGCAGCCTAAGGGAAAAAATCCAGTTTCTACTGCCCAGATTCAATTCTCGGTGAAGATCAACCACCTTTGGGGAATAGCATCAGCCCTCTTGAAATGGGACCTCAGGCTTTGGAAAACAGAGGAAAGACATCAAAACTTTCTCCTACCTTGTTGAGCAGCTTTAGCTGTGAAAGAACATCCTGGTTGATAGAAAGTCTCTGTCTTACAAAATACGCCAGAACCTCTCTCCTGGGATCATCCCTGGGAAGAACCAAGAAGCCCAAAATGGCCAGATCTGCTGCTACCTCTCCATTTGGGTCCATGTAGAGTTTAAGGTCTGAAATATTGACAAACTCATTCTTCTCCAGGAAAGGATGGAACTAGAATGGGAACATGCAGCAATTTTAAAAGCAGAAAACTTTGTTTCTTATCCCAGATGCTTTTTCATATTTGAATCTGTTAGATCTGGGAGGATGGTTCAAGAACGGAGGCAAGACTCAGATAACAACAACAGCTCTTTATTAGTGACTTCAGATCTGAGCGGAACATCCCAGCCGCAGCAGCCCCTTATATAGGGCTGGCTGTGGCTAGGCAGCCAATGAAGGTGATTTGAGTTTGCCGCTCTTGGCTGGGCCAATCGTGGCAGCCCGTTTACTAGCCAATCGGATCAGTCTGTGGTGACCAATCACGATCTGCTATTCACGGGCCAATCAGAGTTGCAGGCTTTCGAGCCTGCTAGTCCAGAACAGAATCTGTCTTCTGTAGTTACAGATATGCTTTATTAGGAAAATAGGTGTTACCACTATCTTACAAGTGAACGAAAAAAGTTCACAAAAAATTGTCGATCATATTTTGACAATATAGATTTTGACAAAATATAGTTGAACAACAGAAAAAAGGAGATTTATGAACTCCCTGAAAGCAACAGGTTGCTTATCAGAAACACGGATTTCTGAAGAAGAAAATTGTCAGGGTCATCCTCTCCCAGGAAGCCCAGACAGGAAACCTGAGCTAGGCCCACTTCGCTGTAATGCTGCACTGACAGGATTTGGGGAGTCAGAAAGTACAAATCTCCCACCGACCCTTTTTTTTAATGCAGCTGTAGGTGTCCTCCTCTTCTCTGGTTCTTCCCCAGGCAGAATCTCTCCTCCACCCCCCAAAAGTCATTCCCTCCTATCACGGCCCTTTCTAAATGGGTGGTGGGAAAGGGGGGGATATAACTTATGTGCTCTATGCAAGTCATCCTCACATATTATTTCATTTCCCAAATACATTATGGAAATACTGCTGATATAACTCGATCTCAGGAAAGAGTAACAAACAATTTTCTGATGTGATCAGAAACCCAGTTAAGTGAGGGGTGGATGGTATGATAATTAAGTGGATAAAAACTGATTTTAAAATGGTACTCAAATAATCTTTAGTTTTTTTTAATCTTTGTGATGAAAGTGGGAAGATACAACATTTTGTCATTAAGTCATCAATTTTTCTATGTTGTCATTAATATAATAGTGTTGATAAATCGCTATTATACAAGATTTATAACAATTCTCAGGCAAATAGATTTTTATGTTATTTAAACATTACCAACTTTCCAGAAAAATATTTCTGATTTCTCCTAGAAACAACTGTATGACTAAAAAGCAATAGAAAACTATCTGGGTGTTAGGATTTGATAAATTATAGTATCTCATATAAGAACATTAATGATGCACTGGATGAAGGATTGTGCCAAGCTTGATAAGTATATAAGGGAGCCAGTTTGGTCTACTGGTGAAGCCCCCGAAGTAGAAAGCAAGAGGCTGTGAGTTCAAGTCCCGCCTTGGTCATGAAGCAGGCTGGGGGATTTGGGGCCAGTCTCTCAGCCCAACTCAACTCACAGGGTTGTTGTTGTGGGGAAAATGAACACACAACTACTCATTGGTACTCAGCCCCCATGGCTTCTGCAGGGAAGGGCTTTTAAGGATGGGGGATGAGTTAGTGCACTTAGTGAACTCAAACAAGGCCTCAAAGATCTGGAAATCCAACAAGATGGGGCTGCTCTTCCCAAGAATGTTTATTTGAGCAGCCTTTAGAGCAACGAGATATTTATATCGAATAACCCTGCCAAAAGTCCAAAGGGAATTAACCTCCGAGAGCTGCAACGGAGTTCCCAGAGCCGTTTCAGGGGGCCGATACAAAGAAAGAGCGCCTGAGCTGAGACTGGGGCCCCTGTGGACAAGGGGCCACTCGAACTGCAGCTCACGGCCTGCTATGCTGCATCTCCTATCAGGACTCAGGGATTCACTTTGTGACGCCTCTCCTAATAAAATATCCGGGAAATTCGGAACTCTTTTATGTGCAACTGCAGTTCTCAGATCAATAGGAGGCAGTTTCTCTGAATGGGGCCAAATTCTGTTCTGATGTAAAATGGATAGGTTGAAGGAGGAACCTGTGTTGGAGACATTTGCCATCTTGAGTTATTTGTACATGAATATATGTTTATGAAAACAATCTCAAAATCGTACTTGACTGCAACCTGAAACTGAGTCTTGAGAGAAGACAAGGAGGAGATTATGAGAGCAGCTTCTCCAACTTGCAACATCTCTCAGTTGGACAAGGGAGGATTCAACACTCTTCCAATGACTGAAAGAGGTATTGGGAGTTAAAACCCTCCCCTCTCCTAGGAAAATGAAATATTTTAGGATATACTAAAAAGGGAGAATATATTTCCCCTAAAAAGAAAAGTAGAAACTCAGAGAGGCTGAAACTCAGCCCCCTCCTACCTTTGCTAATGGACCATTACTCTGGCCTAGGCCACTCTATTTTACATGACAAAGATCTACTCCAGGTAAAACTCTAAAGGAATTGCCCAAAGCCCTTTCATTACATCATCACCCAGCCAGGCTCAACCAAGCCTGGAACTCAGGACAGCCTACAGAGTTGCCCCTGCATGGCCCCATGGGAGTCTGAAAACTGATCAGAATACAAGCTCAAATTCAAATCCCAACAGAGGGCATAAAACAGTTGCACTCTCAGCATCTCAGCCCTTCTTTCCTCAACCAAGGCATGTGCTCCTGTCCACCATTAAACCATCTTCCAAGCAGTCACCATGTTTCCAGCGTCTTTCTTCCCCACTTGGAACCAAACCCAGAAGGAGATTTCTTCCAACAGAGGCTAGACAGAAACTTCAGATCTGCTCCCTGTTATTCCGGAGCGTCAGACAGGAGCAATTAGATGGTGCAAATCTCTTGACCTTTTCCAGCACAAGAAGGTTGAGATGTTCCCCTCCTTCTCCTTTCGGTTCCTTCTCCAAAGGATCTCAGATTAATGGATCCCTATTGGGACCCCCCCATACCTGCCACGGCTGCAGCCTCGGAGCCCCCAACCTCTTTTCTCCCTCCTTCCTCCCCCTCCTCGATCTGGAGGAATAAGCGGCATTCATGGCCTGGGCCAAAGTCTGAATGATACTGTAGCGATGAGGGTCATTTATGATCCGTTTCCTGTTCCTTTTCTCCTGGGTCTCCAGTGGGGCTTTCTGGGTGCATCTTCTGCGACCTTTGACAGAAAAGATGTGCTTGGAAAGGGAACAGCGAAAATAAAGATCTTGAAACTGATCTTCCACAAAGAAATGGGGTTCAAAGGCAGCATCTGTTGGCCTTTTTTTCCCCAGATAAGCAAAATTTGAAATACTATGGATGTATTTGAGAGGTATGTGCTTCTCTATTGGATACGCTGCAAAACTTGTGGTGATCCAGACTTTCCCTTCAATGGGTCCTGGCAAATGCATAAGTGCTTCATGGAAAGGAAAAATTCTGTACCAGATGGAAATAAATTCTATGAAGTGGACAAAGACATTGACTTGTCTCCACTTAGAGAGGGCTTCCCTGAGGGGTGCTGTTTGTCCAGTTGTTGTGAATCGTTGTGATATAACCACACAAATTCCATTCCTGACAAGCATAGGAGGGAAAGTCTTCATGAAATTATCTCCATTCTCTGTGTCTGAAGCAAAGAGGCCAATCAGGGTCCATCTGAAATGGAGGAGCAGCTGGATGATTGCTGGGTATTGGATCCCTTCTTTGTGGAGCATCTGGTGGAAAAAGGGGAATCTCCTTTTATCACTCAGAGCCTCTGAAGGAAATCTATGAGAGATCTGAAAAAGTAATGAAGAATAATGTTTATACAAAGTAGAAATGTTATAAATTCATAACTTACTGTATCTCCGAGGGCAGGAGCTGAACTCCTTTTATCCACCCCAAAGATACTCTTCAGATCCTGTGATCTCAATAATTTTTTATACATAGACAGGACTATTGCCAACTTGATTCCAATTGGATAAGGCAGATATTATTGATATGTGAAAATGAACATGCTAATGGAGGACCTCAAAACCTGGATAGTTTTTCAATAGTTGAATATTCAGTAGAATATCCTCTACAGGGACCTTATGGCTCTTCAGGCCTTTAATGGTCAATTTGAAGATGAACATAATTGACTAAAACATAGTTTATATGTTCCCTAATATTCTGAAAAAGAGCTCTTGAATTCTAGGAAGATATTGGATCTGTTGTTCATCCCCACCACCCCACTCACCTTAGATAGAGAAAAACACACACAAACCTGTGGGACTTTGTAGGTGCCTCCTAATGTTGACATCTGGATGGAGATGTCCCGGGAAGCTTCATCAATCAGAGCCAGGAGGTTCTCCTTCCTCCCACAGCCGTAGTTGGGGACATTGGCTTCTCCAGTGGAAAGAATGTCCAGCAAGGCATCTGAAGTGCGGAAGGTGCTCAAATGGTTTTCATGGATGTTGTAGCCCAGGGTGAGATTGTGCAGGAGCTGGGAATTCTTGTTGACCATTTGAATACCAAAAATTGACATTAGGGTATTTGCTAGAGCAGAACTCTTCCTATTGTAAAAACAATATTCATGTTATTATATTCAATAGTAACAACAAATGTTTTTAAAATATATAATCCTTCACAAACCTACTAAGCCTTAGGCCAACATTGATCCAAATCGAATGATCAATTATGCAAATGAGAGAGGCAACTACAATTGTTTCAATTGCTACTTAAACAAAGGTCATTATTCAAGTGATGAACTCAGGAATGAACCGAGAAAGGAAAATCATCTGGATTTCATTCAGGTCCTTTTAAAACTCCATCTTTGGATTTTACTCTCTTCCACAAAGTAAGGCAAAAGAGGAAAGCCGTGGAAATAACAATCATTCAGGAAATTAGACAGGTCCTGAGGTACAAAAATAAATGAAATAAGAAGAAAAGGAGAGTGTGAGAATTGCACATGGAGGGAGTGCAACTCCATCACCCTGCATGACTTACCAAGGAGAAGGTATGGAAGGAGGGCTGTTGAAGGGCAACATTATAGGCGACACCCATGTTTCAGTTGTGACCACACCAATGAGATGGTCTCCTGGCCTGTAAAAGCTCCATGGATTGTAGCCATCCTGGTGCTCCAAACTCAATGGGCATTTCCTTCTCAGCTTCCCACAGACTGATGGGGACACCAGCAGAAGCAGAAGCAGGAGGTCCATCATTCGTGGCATTAATCAATCCACTTCCTGTTTCTAACACAAACAACAGGAACAGTTGGAGAAATGCAAAGACTCTGAGAAGTGCCAGTGGCTTTCCTGATCTAAGCAGAGAATCACTCAGTTTCATCTGCAAAGGAGAGAAAGGTGCAATCAAGAGCAGAGCCTGCACCTGTCCCAAAACTTGGTCCCAGAGAGCTTCGCCCAAGGAATTTATCCTTTTCTGATACAAGATCCTTTGCATGTGGCTTCAGTCTAATGCCTGCATCAAAGTCAAAAACTGGAGATATAGCATCACAGGTCTCAAAGGCCCAGATGGTCATAATTACAGCAAGAAGCAACTTCTCCTCATGGGATCCAACTTTTTCTGGGCTCCATCTGCAGAGGAGAGGCTGGAATAAAACATGTTAGTAAAAATTACACATACACCCCTGGGATCATTGTTCTGTTTCGGTTGTGGTCCTTCCTTCCTGTCAGGGCAAGTCCAGAAAGTGATGCTGGGGAAGAGAATTCAGCACCCAGGGAATTGACTTCTGCTGGCCTCCAACGTGGCCTCTTGTCTCCAGAGATTGCTGGGGAAGGTCACCCAGAGCTATGGAGTTTGGTGCCACTTCAAGTTAATGCCATTTAACTCTAGTGTTGCCTGTCTTCTAATGACAATCGGCACCCTTGATCTCTGCCCAAGGTTAAGAGTAGACCCTGTTTGGAATTCTGTTTTATGTCATAATCCCATATATTGATCTTAATTGCAGTCGGTTTTAAAATTGCTTGTGCCAGAAGTGAAATTTCATTTCCCATCTTTTCTAGCAATATTAATTCTGAGATAAAAGCTCATTAAGAAGCAGGAAAGTGACAACTTGTGGATTAGATCGTTGGGTAAATAGGGAGAAAAATATAGAATGGATGGAATTTTTTTATTTTTATTTTCTTGTCATTCCTGTGTTATCTTACCATGTTCCTATAATACACCAAGATTCTTTATATTTTGTTTTTTCTTAGTTTTTTAAATAAAGAATGGACTGTAAGTTCTGCAGGTGCAATCTATCCCTTCCTCCCTCCCTCCCGCTCTTTCTTTCTTTCTTTCTTTCTTTCTTTCTTTCTTTCTTTCTTTCTTTCTTTCTTTTTATCTCTATATCTATTTATCCATTCATAACTATCTCTATCATCTATCTATATCTACCCATCATATCTATCTATCTATCTATCTATCTATCTATCTATCTATCTATCTATCTATCTATCTATCTACCATGTTTCTCACAAAATAAGTCTGGGCCTTATTTTTTTTTAACCCCCGAAAAAACGGCTAGGCCGTCTTTTCGGGGGTGACTTAATTTCCTCCCCCACCTAGAGCGGCCCATACGCATGTACCTCTCCACAAGTCTGTTTCTATCGACCGCCGAAGGCTCCCCGAAGGCAGAGTCCCCAGGCGCTTGGGGGCGAGGCATGGCTGCCCATGTCCTCTCGCCATTAGGCAGTGTCTTTCGGGTGATGGAAGCTCCTCAAGGGCAATCGCCAGCCACTTCGATCGGCCAGTAGAAGCGGCCTCAGGGCTTCCATCGCCTGAAAGATACTGCCTAATGGTGAGGGGACATGGGCAGCCAAGACACGCCCTGAAGGGGCTGGGGACTCTGCCTTCAGGAAGCTTTTGTTGGACAATAGAAGTGGCCTCGTGGCGAGGGAAGTATGTGTGTGCGCTCACCCCAAGGCCGCTTCTACCGGACGATCGAAGTGGCTAGTGATTTCTGTTATGTCCTGAGATACTCTAGGAGTTCTCACTCAGGTCCACTCACGCTGCGTGGGCGTTCTTCCCTTCACTCATTGGTTGGTTCTCCCCAGCAGCCAGCTATAAAAGCAGGCTGCGGGGTCCCACCAGTGGCTGATTGCTGCGAGCCAGTTTCCAGGCGTGGCAAGCACGGTCAGCCCTTTATTGTTATAATAAAGTATTGTTGCACTCATGCTCTGGTTCAGCCTCTCTTTTCCCAAACTTAACACTGGCGACGAGGATGGGATGGCTACCAGATGCACCATGCAACCGCTGAGTCACTAGCCGCCGATCCGCAGCCAGAGAGAGCGATCGGCCGGCGATAAGGGCAACGCTGATCCGCAGCCAGAGAGAGCAGTCAGCAAACAAAAAGAGCAAACAAAAAGAGCAAACGCTGATCCGCTGACAGAGAAAGCGGCCAGCAAGCGATAAGAAGCGAACGCTGATCCGCAGCCAGAGAAAGCGGTCAGAATCGAAAGTTAGAAGCGTCTGTAGCCGCTTGTTAGCCCAGCTACAGGGAAAGTGAAGCGCCAGCAGCCGCAGCCGCTCAGTATTAGGCGCGAAATTCAAACGCCTGTCATTTGAATTTCAAACCTAAAAGGTACAGCACAGTGCTGTAGCCCAGTCACTGACGCCCACACAGGCGCGAATCTAGACGCCGCCAACGGCTCACAGCCAAACGTGGTCAACCCAGAGAGAAAGAGAGGATTGCGAAAAGCCTCTCCTGAGCTGAATCACTTGCCTACCACAGGCACTAAAACATTGTCTGCTGCCCCAGAGAGATTCTTTCCACAGGTTGTTCAACCGGTCCCAGCACCATGAGTTCCAATCCAGTCTTCCCTGCGTTCAAACCAGACGAGGAGAAGTGGGAATCGTATAAGAACCGCTTTAATCATTATATCGATGCAGTTGGCCTGGCGGATGCGGAGAGCATCGGAAAAAATCGTATTTCCTAATCTACTGTGGAGCCACCGTCACGATACTGCCACGGCACTCGTGGCTCCTCGTGAGTTGAAAAACGCCCGTGGTCTGAGTTACTTGAAATCCTCACTAACCACTATTCCCCAGGCCCTCACAGATTGCCAGGAGATTCACCTTCCGTATGAGGAAGCAATCGAGCAAGGAGACCATCAATCAATATATGGCCGCTCTCAGAACAGCAGCACTGCATTGTGGGTTTGGAACCTACCTGGAGGACATGCTCCTCGATCAACTAGTCTGCGGGGTCAAGGACCTCCACCTGCAAAGGCGCCTTCTCGCCAAAAAACCTCAACCTCGCACAAGCAGTCGAGGAGGCCTTGGCAGCTGAGCTGGCAACGAACTCAGCCACCGAAATCCAGGGCCCTAGCGCCAAGCTGACATCACTTCCAGTCCACTCCGAGGAGGTGGTAGCAGAGGAAACCGTCAGTGACGAAACGACGTCCACCGCCTCTCCAACGACCGACGGCCGCAGGTAGGAGCCAAACAAGAAAACATCGGTCCACCCAAGCACATCACCCTGTGCCTAGCCTGTGGGGATCTCATCAGAGGGCCACCTGCAAGTTTAAAGGAGCCACCTGCAATAACTGCCATAAAAGGGGCACATCGCGAGAGTCTGCCAAGCCCCCAAAGCTCAGCACAAAGACACCCCCCCTCGCACTCGGGACCACAGAGGCAAGTATTGAACTGTCGCACGCACCGCCTTGCCAAGCACACTGGCCACACTGTTAGTAAAATTTCTCTCTCTGTTTCCCTAGAAGGTAAACCGTGCCGCATGGAGGTTGACACAGGGTCAGCACTCTCAATTATCTCGTGGAACACCCTCAAGAGGCTCCAACCAAGCCTATCCACTAGCCGGCTCCAGAAGTGCCAGTTTAGCCTGAAGGACTACCAGGGGAAGACCATTCCTGTAATCGGCAGAGGCAAGTTCCTTGTCAGTTTTAAAGCTTTTAAAGGTCACCTACCTCTAGTGGTAGTTAACGGCAATCTACCCACCTTATTGGGGCTCGATTGGTTTCCCCATCTCGGCCTAGGGCTAACAGGAGTCCATGCTGTCTCAACCTCAGACACTGACTCCTTATTCGCTGATTACTCAGATGTGTTCAGCGAGGAGCTGGGGTGTTATAACGGAACCCCCATCTCATTCTCGGTTGACCCCCAGGCAGTACCAATCAGGCTAAAACCGCGTAGGGTCCCATTTGCTATTCGGCCAAAACTAGATGCAGAATTAGATAAACTGTTAAAACAAGGGGTCATTGAGCCAACAGATTTCGCCAAATGGGAGACGCCCATTGTCACACCCCTCAAAAAAGACGGTAGCCTGAGAATTTGCTCGGACTACAAGACGACAATCAATAAATTTTTACAAGTTAGCGCTTATCCGGTGCCTGTCATTCAGCATTTATTACACACATTTGAACCAGGCAGCATTTTTGCTAAATTGGACATGTCTCAAGCATATCAGCAGTTCCCTGTTGATAACCAAACAGCGGAACTCCAGACCATTGTCACTCACAGGGGTGCCTTCCGGTGCAAGCGTCTCCAATTTGGCGTAAGTGTTGCCCCAGGTATTTTTCAATCCCTCATGGAGCGGATTTTGCAGGGCCTCCCTGGTGTAGTACCCTACTTGACGACATCTTAGTCTCGGCCAGGGACAGACCCCAACTCTTCCAGAGAGTTCGAGCGGTGTTAGAGAGGTTCAGACAGCATGGCCTCAAGTTGAAAAAGGAAAAATGCGCCATTGCCACTAGACAGGTGGACTTTCTGGGTTATAAAATTGACGCCTCTGGCATTCACCCCCTGGAGTCCAAGGTTAAGGCAATCCACGAGGCACCCACTCCAACCTCCAAAACTGAACTACAGGCTTTCTTGGGGCTATTGAACTTTTACGCATCCTTCTTGCCCCATAAAGCATCAGTAGCTGAACCCCTACACAGATTACTGGATAAAAAGTCACCATGGCACTGGGGGCACAAAGAAGACCAGGCTTTTCACGCCACAAATCACTTCTCACGTCAGAGGCGGTACTTATTCAATTCGACCCTAACCTCCCTTTAGTGCTGGCAGCAGACGCATCCCCTTTTGGAATTGGGGCGGTACTAAGTCACAGGCTCCCCAATGGCGCCGAGGCTCCCATCGCCTTTTTCTCAAGGACGCTCTCAGCAACGGAGCGCAATTACAGCCAGATCGATAAGGAAGCCCTAGCAGCTGTTGCAGCCGTGAAAAAATTTCACGAGTTTCTCTTTGGCCATTTTTTCGAGCTGGTCACGGACCACAAGCCCCTCCTGGGCCTACTAGCCGGGGACAAACAGACCCCTCAAGTCCTTTCCCCTAGGATGACAAGGTGGACCCTCTTCCTAGCAGCCTACTCCTACAGACTTATACACCGCCCGGTAAAACACTGTCCCACGCTGACGCTCTCAGTCGCTGCCCCTTGCCGGCTCCGGCTGAAGACCCTGCTCCTGTCCACGCGATTTTCGAGATCACCCAGTTGGACCTACCCATCACTGCCCTTGACATTGCTGCTAAAACCAAGGCAGATCAAACGCTCGCCCAGGTGCTCGACTGGGTGAGGAGGGGTGGCCAGGGGGCAATGTTGAAAACAAATTCACACCCTTCAAGACTCGCATGCAGGAGTTGTCCAGTTTGCAGGGCTGTCTACTATGGGGCACTCGAGTGGTCATCCCGACCTCACTGCGACCCGAGTTCTGGAAGCGTTGCACGAGGGACACCCTGGCATCGTGAGAATGAAGGCATTAGCACGCAGCTACGTGTGGTGGCCGGGTCTCGACGAGGACGTTGTCAATTGGGTAAGTTCCTGCAGCATTTGCCAGGAATCCCGTCCTGCTCCCCCCATTGCCACCCCTACTAAATGGGAAAGCGCCAGCGCTCCTTGGTCCAGAATTCACATCGACCTGGCCGGCCCCTTGCATGGGAAGATGTTCCTAGTGGTCGTGGACGCCTATTCTAAATGGATTGACGTGGCACAGCTATCCACGACCACCACACTAGCAATCACCAACGTATTAACACGCCTGTTCGTAACGCACGGGCTACCCGACGCCATTGTCTCCGACAATGGCCCACAGTTCGCATCGACCGAGTTCAGCCGTTTCGTAGCCAACCTGGGCATCCGCCACATTTTCACAGCCCCATTTCATCCTGCCAGTAACGGATTGGCTGAAAGGGCCGTCAGGACCACTAAAGAAGCCCTGGCTAGGTTCAGCAGGGATGACTGGCACCACAAACTCTCGCGGTTCCTGATGAGCCAGCACTCAACTCCCTGCTCAGCCACCAATAAGTCCCCAGCTGAGCTCCTGATGGGCAGGCGCCTGAGGACTGTATTGGACAGACTCCACCCACAATATTGCCCTGACTCTCCCCTCGCTTCCACATCGGGGGTTAGACATTTTATCTTACAGGAGCCAGTATTCGCGAGGAACTTCGCTGGAGACCCCCTGTGGATCCCGGGCGAGATCGTAGCCATCACCGGACCGCGGTCGTATCGGGTCAGACTAGAGGATGGCCGCGTCTGGAGAAGGCACATAGACCAACTGCGGAGGCGCCACAGCACCCTCGCCAGCAGGGATCCAGAGTCACACGATGAGGGGAGACCACATCCGCAACCCCACATCCACATCATGCCCGGCGACCAGTTCACACCAACAACCGATTCCGAAGGCCCGAACACGGACAGCGGCACCCAGACGGTTGACCAACCCGATCCAGTCTACGGGAGCACATCCCCAGGGACCAGCCCTACGAGCCCCGGGCATGCCCGAACCGAGGGGCATACTGATGACACTTTGCCGGCGCTGCCTTCCCAGGCAGACCCCGAACGGACAGACAGTGTTCCAGAGCTGCGCCGTTCTGGGCGCCAACATAAACCTCCTGCCTACCTCAGAGACTATGCGTGTTCGCATCTGGGGGGAAGGGGTGTTATGTCCTGAGATACTCTAGGAGTTCTCACTCAGGTCCACTCATGTTGCGTGGGCGTTCTTCCCTTCACTCATTGGTTGGTTCTCCCCAGCAGCCAGCTATAAAAGCAGGCTGCGGGGTCCCACCAGTGGCTGATTGCTGCGAGCCAGTTTCCAGGCGTGGCAAGCACGGTCAGCCCTTTATTGTTATAATAAAGTATTGTTGCACTCATGCTCTGGTTCAGCCTCTCTTTTCCCAAACTTAACAATTTCCCTTGGGAAACTTCCATCACCCGAAAGACAATGCCTAATGATGGGGGAACTGGGGGCTGAGTGTGGAGGGGAACTGAAGGGACAGGCAGGTCCATCCTGGCAGGGAGGAGCAGAGGAAGGCCCGTATCCCAGGTCCACCGCTTGGAAGTTCTCCCCCTGAACCTCCCTCAGATTCTGCTCTCAGGGCCGGCAGACCAGATCCTGGGTGGCTCCGGGTTCAAACTGTGGCTTTTCAGGGCCAGGTTGATGTGCGATGAGACTCTCTTCTCCTCCAGGAGGTTCCCAGCCATGTCTGACCGAAGCCGGGTGAGGCCCAGAGGGGAGGAAGCCCCTCCTGGGTCAGGAATGAGCCCACCTGTCAGCCTTCAAGATGATCCCTTCTGCATCCTATGTGCTGCCTTATTTCTTCCTTACTTTGCATCTTTCTTACTGCTCCATCTTTCGGCTGTCATTAGCAATGGGGGGAAGGGGGGGAATTGGAAGGGAAGAAAGCTGGAGGTGTTACATTCCTGTAAATAGGAAGGAGGGGGGGAGTATAAATTCCTCTTTTTAAGTTTCTATTTCCTTGCCTACTTTTTCTATCCTCTGCGCAGCTGCAAAGTTTTATCAAAATATGTCAAGGTCAACGGACAGAGGCCTCATCACCACTTGAAGATGCCCACATGATCATATGCAGAACTTTTAATTGGAAGAGTCTTTTGAACTCTGGGGGGTGGGAACAATTCCATCCCTTTGTATATGTGATCTGCGCGCCAAAATCTTTAGATTCAGAATCTTCTCTGTAGCTTCCACTTTGAAATTTAGTAAAAGAAGACCTTTGCTCTAACCATTGGAGTCTGAGTGTTTCTTTCTTGGATTTTGAATGGAGCACAGACTGACAAGGGGGGCCTTCAAGGTACTGGCCCTGCTTGCTCACCCCATTGACTGTTGCACCACTCCAGAGCCGGTGCCTCGAATGTGGTCACGGCAGCTTTGCTCTAATTTCTCCAATGTGCTGCCATATTCGAGGCGCCGGTTTCGGAGTAGTGCAATGGGGTGAGCCTGCGGGGTGGCACCTCAAAGTGGCAGGAGGATGCTACAATGGCCGTAAGGGTCATAAGTCACTTGGTTCAGTGCCACTGTAGCTTCTCATGGTTGTAAGTCGAGGGCTGCCTCTTTCATGAAAAGATCAGTCCCTCTGGATCGAAACAAAAGCTCCCTTCCTCCACCTGAATGAATTTGCCTCAAGAAAGGTGGGGAACCTCTCACACCGTCTCCAAGATTTTAGGGCCTCCCCAGATGAGCGTTAAATCCCATCCTGAACTCTGGATTGCTTTCACTTGCTTGGCCTTGCCCAGTCACCTGGGGCTTGAGACCGTGTGGCTCCAGGTGTTTCTCTGGATACACCTCAGGCTCCTTCGCCCTCTCACTTTCTTCCCCTTCTCAGTTAAGGTGGCTGACATGCTGGAAAGCCAAACACGATCCCTGGCAAGTTCATCTCAATGGAAAAGGACTTTTCCCACAACCAGTTTAACACAGGAGAATTGTAGATCTTCTGAGAATGGGATGAAAAGAGAGAGTCTGCTTTGTAAGAGTGGAACCTCCCACTCCAATGTTGTCCTCTCTGTAGCCTGGTGACTTGTCTTGGGAACGGGGAAGACTCCTCTGGCTGCCATTTTGAGAGGGGGCCCAAAGCAGATCCCCTCCCCCAGATTCAAATAGGCCCCTAGCCTCAAAAGGTTGCCTCAATCGGGGTCTCCCTTTCCTCGCCTTCCTTCTGATGTGCGACTCACATGGAGCTTTGCTTTTTCTCTCTCCCAAGTGCAAAGAGCTGATGAGCCCAGTGAAGGAGTCCCTGAAGCATCTGGGTGAGCCAGAAAAAAAGCCATTAGAGAGGAAGAGCTGCTGGAGCAAAGTCGGAGTTGCCTGCTCAAGGTAGGAGACCACATGGCTGAATGTTTGAAAATCCACCCTGAACAGGAAGTTCTTGAAGAATGGAGGTGGTGATTTGCCTGGCCACCAATTCTGCAATCTCTCTCTCTCCCTCCCTCCCTCCCTCCCTCTCTCTTGTCCAGAAGTTCCAGTCAGATTTGTGAGTCAGGAGTCTTTTTGAGTTTGGAGGTCTAGGGAAGAAGAGGCAGAACCTGGGGATGGAGTTAAAAGAGGAATCGCCTAGAATTTCTACATAGCCACAAGCAAACAGTCCAACTCCCCTTCAATACCTGCTGCAATGCCTCGAATGAGATGCTGTCTCCAATTGTTGAATTCCTGTTTGTAATGAAATATGTTGTTAAATATGAGTGTTAAAAACAAAATCCACATTTTAGTCCAAACCCCTAGAAAACCACAATACCGGCATTTGCAGTAGTCAAGAAAAGTAGCAGACTGGTCATGCCATGCTTGCATCAGACTCTGCAGACTTTATCTTGGGAGTCTTCATCACTCAAGTTTGAAGTAAGATATTTTTGTGTAAGAGGGAATTTTTGGGCCCCAGAAGAAAACATCTCTCCATCACTGCTTCTTTGGGGCATCTCTTTCCTCCAGCATGAAAAGTCTGGGCTTCTGGCCCAGCTCCTAAAAAGAGAAAATCAAAATAGCTGTTCACCTCCTTTCAGGAATTGTGGTGGTCTGACAATTGAAAAATGAGACGCAGGGAAACGTCTGAGCAATTGCCAGCCCCGAGAGAACTCGGGTAGCAGTATTTATTAAGAAAATGCAAGTACAAAATCAAAACAATTACCTCAACATTATTATCTCAGCCGGGCCTCGGCGAAGGTGATAAAGTTCCCGTGAGAATATCCAGGCACCAAAGGTCTCATGGGAATGGCTCGGCTGGGTACTGTGAACTTTTACCCACATTCCTGGTCTCTAAGCTTTGCAGACCCCAACAGGATCAAATCACCCATCATAAAAGCACTACTGCCCTCATGAGGAGCGTTTGTGATACCCCCAGATCTTACAAAGCTGTACGAGGACTTGCAGAATATGATGAATATATTACCACATTCCCTCCTTTTTTATTTATTCAAAGATAGGGGGTGTTTTAGTGGCATAATACACAGTTCCCTCGCAACTTGGTTTCGTACACTTAAAGCTGAGGTACACATTTGAAATAGATTAGGAATACATTGAATACAGCAACATAACATAATAAGTATGATAACAATTATTACAACTAATTGAAACAATAAACGTAACCATGAGCTGTCAGGAAGCCAATCCCATAGCAAAGCCCAAAATGACTTATTGAAGCCATCTTTTCCTGCTTCGTGTTCAGCTATGCGGTCTTCCATATCATGAACAGTTCTTGTAATGTTAGGCTCATAATTATGTATAAAAACACAACAATATGAATGAATTAAAGCACAAACTCCTCCTTTAGCAGCTAACATTATATCTAAAGCATAACGATTTTGTAAAGTAACTTGGCGAATTTCAGACACTTCTTCATTTAACATCTTAATATTCTTAACAGTATCATTAAACATAGCAACAGTAAAATTATTTAAAATATGAATATCTCTATAGTTCATAGCTATTCCCAAAGGTGGGTACATGCATACAAAGCCAACAATTAGTTACATTTAAACTCTTTGCTGCAATCCGAACGTCCTTGATGTAGGAATTTTCCTTCCTTAAATTATCACCAAGGTCTCTAGTTTCTGAGATAATAGCAGCTCTCCGCCTCCGTATTAGAGTCCGTGGAGGCATAAGACAAATGGAAAGAGAGGTTGTGTAAAGTAACTTAGGCAACTCCAATTGACACCAATATTGTCCATAGTCTGAAACAGAAACATTAAACAGGATCAGAGTTGTAGCACAGGCTGAAGATATAATATCCTTATCAGGTCCCGAGTAAAGAATGTCTTGACCCTTATGCCAGGACCAATATGCTGGAAAAATCAAAGGATGCCGCTGTTTGCAGATTAATTTAGTCCGATTCCCCAAAGGAACCTGCTGCATACAAGTTGATAACCTCAGATAAGCAGTCATCTTTTCCCAGCCTTCACAGCGCCACGCCTGGACTGCCGGCATCAAGAAAATCAGGAACCACGGAAACGCCATCCTGAGAATCAGGAACCTCAGGAACGCCATCCTGCTCCTCCGAAACCTCCCTCATTGGCACCTGCGAAGGCGCTTGTGAATGATCAGGCCGAATGCAACGACCAGGAACCCAACGAATTTGACCAAGATGTTCTACTGCTGCATAACCACGTCCCCACGTAATCAGCTCAGCGGGAACCCATGCCGGATCCGGAAGGAATCGCACCAACACTCGAGGCCTCACTGCATCTGTAGAAGGTGAAGAAAAATGCCTGCTGGCCGCGCTCGCAGGGGGGTTACCAGACAAATTTAGAAAATTTAAAGTATACAAAGCAAGATTTAAATGATCTTGAATTGCCGGAAGCCCCAGGAGCTTCCTCCTTTTTTATTTAATTTAGCTAACATGTTCTTGAGCGTGCCATTATAACGCTCCACAATAGCTTGTCCTGTGGAATTGTATGGAATTCCAAATTTATGTTCCACGGACCACTGTTTGCAAAACTGATCAAAGACTGTGCTCCGATAAGCGCACCATTGTCTGTTTTTAAAGTTTGAGGCGTACCAGCAACTGAAAATGTCTTAATGCAATGATTGATGACATGTTTAACCGCTTCACCTCTTTGAGGAGTAGCCATTAGAAATCCTGAATAAGTATCCACAGTCACATGTATATACTTCCAAGGTGCAAATGATGGATATTGAGTAACATCCATTTGCCAAATCATTGAGGGTTTCAACCCCTGGGGTTGACTCCCATAGGAATAGCCGTGCCTTGCTTTGAACAAGTTGGACATTGTTGAATTATGGCAGCAGCTTCTGCAGCAGTAAGCTTGAATTGATGTGCCAACGCTTTAGCATTTTGATGAAAATAACTATGGCTGTCCCATGGCTGGACAGTGAGAACTGAAGTTACAGCACTGTCAGCTTTGGCATTGCCTTGTGATAAAATTCCAGGTAAATTACTATGGCTACGGATATGGGCAACAAAACACACATTCACACGCTGCTCCAAACATCCTTGCAACAACAAAAGCAAACGTAGAATATTAGGTGATATTCCAGGAGACAAATAAGAACCTGCTACAAAGGGTAACAAATTATATACATACAAAGAATCCACTATTAGATTAAAATCCTGATTTTGAAAATTTTGAAAAGCCAAAACTACAGCAGCAAGTTCTGCCTGCTGGGCAGACTTCTGCTCTGATGTCACTTTTGTATGCCAAATTCCAGATTTATCTTTCCAAACACAAGCACCAAAAACTTTCCCTCCATCAGTAAAGACTGTAGGAGCATCTGATATAGGCTGATTTACAAAAGATTTGCTAAATTAATTCTAACTGATTTATACAAAGATAACCTAGGATCAGCTGGAGGATGACAAGAAAACTTCCCTGGCCAAGAATCTACCAAAACTTGTAAAACTCACTATTGCAAATCATTTGTTCCCAGGTGGCTAAAGCAAAAGGAACATAACATGTTACTGGTTCCATCCCAGCAATAGCCTTGCAGCGCTGACGAGCACGATTAAAAATATCAGCAAGCTGTTCTGTGATACAATTTATGGATTTCGATGGTGTATGAGACAAATGAATCCATTCCAGAATCCTTAAAGCTGTTTTTTCTTTTACCTGAACTATCAATGCAGTAACTCTACGTTCTGAGATTAAAATCACTGATAATGGACAATCTGGCAAACATCTATCTGTCCACCTACGACTCAAAGCTTGCTCAATTAATGACAAAATTCCCTTCTGTTCTTTATTCAGGGTTATTATGTCAGATGCTTGCTTAGCACTAGCCAAAGCTTGAAACAAAGGACTTAATTGAAGAGTAGTTAAACCCAAATACGGTCTGATCCAATTTATATGACCCAAAAATTGTTGTAAACCTACCAAAGTTAAAGGATCAGGAAGAACAAATTCCAACTTCAGAGGTGTAATGTGACTCAAGAATAACTTATGACCTAGATAGGCAAAAGGATATTCCTTTTGCAATTTCTCAGGGCTGACAATCAGCCCTTTCTCCTTCAGCATAGCAGTTAAAAGAAGGACAGCAGAATCCATTGCAGCATCAGAAATATTAGCAGCTATTAAAATATCATCCATGTAATGATAAACCTTCCAATCTGGGAATTTATTCCGGAAAGGTTGCAAAGCCCAATCTACAAACATTTGACACATGGTAGGACTATTTAACATTCCCTGTGGAAGGACAGTCCATGCATATCGCTTAGCGGGCTGCCCCTGATTTATACTCAAAATAGTGAAAGCAAACAAATCTACATCTTCAGGGTGCAGAGGAATGGAAAAGAAAGCATCTTGCAAATCTAACACTCTTATATTCCATCCATCAGGTATTAAATTAGGATTAGGTGTCCCACACTGCAGTGGGCCCATTGGCTTTAAAATTGAATTTATGCCTCTCAAATCATGTAAAAATCTGAATTTCCCAGATTTCTTCTTGATAACAAAGACTGGAGAATTATAAGGACTAGTGGTAGGCACTATATGTCCCTTGTCTAATTGTTGTTGAACCAATTCATGTAAATGAACTAATTTCTCACTAGTCAAAGGCCATTGATCTATCCACACTGGCTCCTGCTGGAGTAACTGTAATTTTAATAACTCCACAGGTGGGTGTTCAGTCATCATGAATGACAACTGTTGTATCAAATTGTTGCATCAAATCTCTGCCCCACAAGTTAACGTGAAGGCGCAAAACAATCGGTTGGAAATGTGCAATAGCACTTCCTGCTTTGTTTTGGCAGAAAGAATCCTCCTACTAACCCGCATGCGCCTTGAAGTCCTCCGACTCCTCGAACAGATGGTGTAGGATCCGCTGCCACTCCCTAGGCCACTCACTTTCGCTAATCACCGAAACATCTGCTCCAGTGTCCAGCAATCCAATAAACTGTCTGCCTTCAACCAAAAGAATTAATTTTGGTTTCTGGTCAGCCTTGACATTTTGCATGATGGAAAACACACTAGACTCACTAAACATATCTGTAGATCCAAATCCACCCTGGCGAATTCTATCTGATTCCCCCAAAGACAGATATGGCAAAACTAAAAGCTGTGCAAAACAATCCCTTTTTTCAAAGATTGAGGAACAGGTGAATGAACTTGAATTTTGATCTGACCCTTATAATCCGAATCAATAACCCCAGGAACCACAAACAATTTACGCTTATGAGCTGATGATCTAGGAAGAAGAAGACCCACAGAAGCCGGAGGCAATGGTCCATAGAAATCCGTTGACCCTAAACAAACTACATGTGGATATCCTAATTCCAAATCCTCAGCTAATGGAAGATCAATTCCTGCTGAACCTTTTGTAGCTGGTGACCATATTTGATCCCTACCTCTTTCTGGTGGCTCCAACCCTTCGGACATTACTTCACTCTTTAGAGTAGGGAGAATGCCCGATCCCTGCTTCCTAGTTTTTTCCCTCAGAATGAAGTCTGCACTGATTTGCCCAATGGTATCCTTTCTTACATTTCGGGCACACTGATTTAGGACGAGCACCCTGTCCCAATAATCTCTTTTTGCTGACTTTGACCCCCCAGGAGCCCGACATTGCGCTTTAAAATGTCCAGGCTTCCCACAATTGAAACAAGTGCCTTTATTAGCATTTCCTGCCTGGAGAGCCAGAGCTAAAGCCTCCATAATAAAAGTCTGACTCCCCACCTTTCTACATGCGTTTATCAAATCGGCAATCTCTCTCTCTCCGCTCGCAATAAGTGGATTCAGAATTTTTTTACAATCTGCATTTGCCTGTTCTACTGCTAACTTCAAAAGCAATTCATTCCGGGCAAATTGATTGTCAATTTGCCTTTCAATAGCCACTTTCAATCTGCTAATGAAATTTTCATAGGGTTCATTGTTTCCTTGTTTGATGTTAGTAAAGGTCTTCTCACCACCTTCGCCGTCAGGGAGAGCCCATACGGCTTGGAAAATTAACTGTGGGAGAAGAATGAATCCCTCCTCTGGCATTCCATCTCGCTGTAGTTCCACTGTTGTAAAATTACCAGCTCCATAAAGCTGATCTGGAGTAACATTTGCTGTTCCCCTTTGAACTGCCAGCTGTCTCCATTTCTGATCTAACACCAAATATTGAGCTGGAGTTAGAATCATATTAAATAAAGCTCTCCAGTCAGCCGGAATCATTTTATTTCCATAGCCAACTGCTTCTAACAATGCCTGAGTATATGGCGATCTAACACCATACTCTTTTGCTGCTTGCTTAACTTCCTTTAAAATATTGAGAGGTAAAGGCTTCCACACTCTGCGGATTTAAAGCAGCATCCACACCAATTTCTACTGGATTAAGTTGAATCTCCACTCCAAAATCTACCAAATCATCTCCTGATAATTCCCCTCTATCTGTTGCTTCTTGAATAGCTGCAGTAACTGCATCTACTTGAACTCTTAAAGGCAAACTCTTATCTTCTGACAAAGTATTTTCAGTGCCTGACAGTCCTCTGGATTTATCTGGAGGTGCTGTCGGTGGCAATATACGTACCGCATGGTAAGGCGGCAAACCTTCTTCGGGGTGCTAGGAGCGGTTGTTCATGAGTAGCTAACGCTTCCATAAGCACCCTCCAGGTTAACAAAATTGAAGAAGGGGCACGAGGCTCCTCGTGCAAAAATTTCCTATCTTTTTCCAGGACTCTACTTTAATACTACCTCCTCTGGATAACACGGAATATGTTTCCAAACATACTGTAATAAGTCCTCAATTTCTTTCTTTCCTACTGCATGTCCTCTACTATGAACTCCAAACTTAAAACTATTCCCAGTGATCTCTCTCAATTCCCTAAGGTGCTTTGTCTGAGCTTTCGAGAGACCTCCTCCCATACTCACGAAAAGAATCTATCTCCGTCCAGCGAAGAAGATGAGGGCCCAGTCGACGTCCGCGACGCATGAGTATAGGATGCGGGAACGATAGCTTTCAAGCTATCACGCCGAAACGTATAGCCTTCCAAACTATCACGTCGGGTCACCACTTGTGGTGGTCTGACAATTGAAAAATGAGACGCAGGGAAACGTCTGAGCAATTGCCAGCCCCGAGAGAACTCGGGTAGCAGTATTTATTAAGAAAATGCAAGTACAAAATCAAAACAATTACCTCAACATTATTATCTCAGCCGGGCCTCGGCGAAGGTGATAAAGTTCCCGTGAGAATATCCAGGCACCAAAGGTCTCATGGGAATGGCTCGGCTGGGTACTGTGAACTTTTACCCACATTCCTGGTCTCTAAGCTTTGCAGACCCCAACAGGATCAAATCACCCATCATAAAGACACTACTGCCCTCATGAGGAGCGTTTGTGATACCCCCAGATCTTACAAAGCTGTACAAGGACTTGCAGAATATGATGAATATATTACCACAGGAATCTATGGGTATTTGCCTCCAAGTTTACTGAATTTAACACCAAGAAAGTACATAAGTTGTACAAGATGACTAGCAAAAAGCAAGCCCGGGAACAGAAGGTAAGAACACAGGGGTGTCTGTGTGTTTGTGTGTCTTGTGTGTGGTGTGGTAGAATGAAAGGGATACAAATATAAATAAAGAGAAGGAAGGAAAGGGAACATTTTGTGCAAAAGAAAACCTCAGGAACGAGAGAAATTCTGGTGGAGACTTTTAGGTGGGACTGTGCTCTTTCCTTTCTTTCTTTCTTTCTTTCTTTCTTTCTTTCTTTCTTTCTTTTTTCTTTCTTTCTTTCTTTCTTTCTTTCTTTCTTTCTTTCTTTCTTTCTTTCTTTCTTTCTTTCTTTCTTTCTTTCTTTCTTTTTTGCTCCTGGCTCTGCCATTGCTGTGTTAAGAGCCAGGCATTGGGTTGTAGAAGAGAGGAGGAGGAATCCTATCTTTAGGAGAGGGAAGACTGTACATGCTCAGGGGACACAGGTTGGGGATCAAAGCCGTGGAGTCTTCTGGACACTCCTTGATGGGATTGGAATTCTCAGTGAGACTCCAGCTCCTTTTGCTGGACTTGGCCCTTTATTAACCAATCAGAATAGAGCTGGAAGGGACCTTGGAGGCCTTCTAGTCCAACCCCCTGCTCAAGCAGGAGACCCTATACTGGAGGTGGGATTCTACCGGTTTGGACCGGTTCTATAGAACTGGTTGTTATGATTCTGCACAGTTCAGAGAGCTGGCAAATCGTGCCCCTGGCTGGCCCCACCCCTCTCCACCCTTCCCTCCCAGTCAGTCTTTATTGTGCCTGCCCGACATCACTGACTGCGTCCTTCCCCACGCAGTCACACCTGAAGGCATCTTTTCAGGTTCTTTTTCACCGCCCGATGATCAGCTGTGCCGGGATCCCCCTCGCTGTCTTACTGCTTTGCCCAGGACACTTCACTGAGGCCCAGGAGGCAAAAGGAGTTGCGGGATGTGTATGTATGCTGCGCGCCCCACCCTGTGCTCCATTTTTGGCCTTCTTGGGCCCAGGGAAGACTTTGGGGAGCAAAAACACCCCCCCAGGAGGCTTCCCTGAGGTCCAGGAGGCCCAAAAACAAGGGGGGTGCTGCAAAAAAGAAGAAGCCATGTCCACCCAGCCACGCCCACAGAAGTGGTTGTAAAAACAATTGAATCCCACCCCTGCCCTATACCATGTCAGACAAGTGGCTGTCCAATCCCCATTGATGGACTTACACCCTCTTCTTCTTCAAGTTGCCTGCTGAATGCAACTGTGGAGGTCCCTGGGGTGCCAAAAGGGGCTGGCCTAGCAAACGTTGATGATGAAGACACTTTGGGCCACAAATGAGGAGGTGGGCGGAAGAAAGCCTGAAAGCTTTCACTTTTCTTTCTGTTTGTTTTCATCCTTTCCTCTAGAAGAGGCCCTCCAATATTCTCCAGTCATCTCTCTCCTCCCCAGCTCTGGTTAATAAGACCCAAATTATTGTTACTGTTTGCCTTTTGAGATTTCTGACAATGTTTTCAGAAGAAGAAGGAAGAGGCAATGAGTGGCAAGCAGCTTCGTCCAGAAATTCCTGGGCCCAGCCGAGATATGCCGAGATATTCTGATATCTCCTGTCTCCTCACCCTTCCCAGATGCATGGACACCCACAAGAGAACCACCCACAGCCAAAGAGAAGATATTGCAGCCACGCAGGTGAGCGGTTATCAGGCCCGGCCCAGATTGGACCTTCAGGAAAGAAAGACTCGTCTCCATTTGTAGTCGAGCTGCATCTAGTAAAAGATATGCTTTCGCTAAAATCAAGTGGTCACAGCGAAAGCAAAGCTAGATCTGAGGATTCCTGCATAAAACCCGGTAATCTTCCCTTTTTTCTCTCTGGCCATCTACAATCATGTCCCCTGAAGGCCAATCATGCAGATAAGGAAGAAAAGTATTTATTTTAAAATATTTTAGGGAGGAAGCAGGGGAATCTCATCTCTTTGCTCACTCACGCCAGACCAACGCAACACTCTTGTATCATAACAAGCAAACATCTGCATTCAGTGGCTACACCATTCTGTCTCCTTGCTGATTGGGTGTTGCCCACCATGAAACTGGGATGAAAAGGGCAGAGTTGGACCATGAAAATTAAGCAAATGAACTTGGATTGTTCTTGGTATAAACAAGTGATGGATTTCTCCAAGAAGTTCTAGTTTTGTGGTCTTTGGAGCCAACCAAGGAATAAGGCGGAAAGACAAGAGGCAGCTGATGGAAAAAAGCAAAAGGGCCTAAAATGGCAAAGTGACCATGTGTGAGATTTACTATGTGTTAAACTTACTGCACATTCCAAAAAGATAAAATATGAGTGGACTGATGATAAGATAGATGTCCGTGCTTGAAACAAAGAAAAACAAGGCTTTCTGTATATCTCGATGTCCTTCGGGTGTTGTGATGGTCAGATAGGGCTCACAGTTTAGGAGCAGACTGAGCTCACTTTAAAAGGTTCCCCTAAAACTTGCAAGTTCTCAATATACACAGCAAACACACCCTCACAATTTGTCCCCTTCCCAAGAATGGGGACACACCCACCATGGTGCACTCAAAATAGAAAGGGATGAGGATACGTTTTAGGATGGGAGACTTCTCCTGTGGCCCCTGGACCTAAACCCAAGACAATGTTTCAGAGATTCCTTAGCTCAGGTGTGGTACAGAGAAAAACAGGGGCACTCGGGCCTAAAGAAGGTGCACCCTGTAAAATGGTGTTTCCAGAACCTTCCATCTCTGCCTTCATTACTCAAATGAAACAATGGCATTGTTTATGGAGCCTACTCATCTTCTGGGAAACTCACAGCCTAATTTTTTTGCATGAGTTGCCGGTCAATTTGAGTGACATTCCTGACAATAATTGATTTAGGACTTGTTGATTGTATTGGCCAATATTTGGGAGGCTTTGAGTTCTAATTCTCCCTCAGGCAGGAAAACTTCCTGGGGGACTTTTAGTGGATCATCAGGAGACTTTTGAATTCCAGTCCCGCCTTAGTTCTTATTGAATTTGGGGTGGTAAATTTGGAAACATTTTCTCAGATTAATGTGAGATACTAAAATTGGAGATACCTAGAGTGTGAGATGGCCGAGGGTCCAATATTGTGGGTAGTGATGGAGGAAAGTGAAATTGTGGGATAATCGCTGTGGTGGGGATCAATTTTTTTTTTACTACCAGTTCTGTGGGCATGGGTTTGTGGGTGGGGCTTGGGCTTGGGCATGGCTTGGTGGGCATGGCAGTGGAAAGTTACTTCAAAAGCCCATTCCTACCTCTCCTGACTAACCTGCTTTCCAGCTCCGTTCTCCTGTGCAGGACAACCAATCCAGATGATCAGCTGGGACTCAGTGGGAGGCAGAGAAGAGATGGGGGTGAGGCCAGTCAGAGGCTGTATTTGCCAGTTCTCCGAACCACTCAAAATTTCCTACTGAATACCACCTCTGGATAAACGCCTCTTCCATGTGGCACAAAGCCACAAGTCTCTGCCTTCTTCTACTGCTTGTGGGAGAACCAGAGGGATTTGTGTGAATCTTAGACTGACCTTCTTCTGATCCAACAGAGCTGTTCTTATTTCCTTAAAATGAAATTTACAAAGGGGTTCCTATTCACAGTTAGGAGTCATTATGAGACATAAAAATTGATTCCCAATTGATCAGCAATCTCTGTGGTTGGAGAGCAGAGCAGCTTCCATGGGTGCCTCTTCCTAGAAACCTAGAAGTCCTCTCCCCACTTATTCAGCCCCTTCTTGGACCTGGATGAACCTTATGCAGCATTGGAGGTTTGTGACCTGGTCAATGATGCGGCTGCCTTGAGACAGGATCCCTGCAACCTCCTCCTGGGAAGAGTCCCAAGGTCCCCTTTCTCTGGACATCTTCTCCAGCCCTTCACAGATGAAACAGGCTTGGAGGAGGAGCAGAGAAATGCTTCATGTACAAATTGTAGAGTGGGAAATTAAAGGGCTCGAAAACGGCTATTTTATCTCTCTGGTTGTTGAAAGGAAAAAAATATACAATGGAAATTTCTTTACAAACTTAACTTTTTTATTTACTTTTTTTTGCTGTGAAGTACATACAATCCCAAACTGAAATCCCAGACAGCTGTTCTGCTGAATTCTTTCTGCAAAGGAGGTTTTATCAGGAAATCAAGAAAGACTCATATAAGATGGATGAAGATTTCCGTCCTCAGTTGGGAGCCACTCAAACACAGCATTTCACATCATTCCGGCATTTTTAGGGAGAGGATCAGGCAACTAAGATGGTGTTTGGTTCCCACAGTTTCTTCCTGACCACTTTTCCTATACATTTTCTCACCACCCACCCACATGTTTAGCTCCTGTCAGTGGGAACAAGTGCATCAATCCTTTTTTATAAGGTATCATGTTCAGTAGCTGTTGCTGAACAGCTGAATTCCTCTGAATTTTACAGTGGTCTCTTTAGCAATATTTATTGAGATGGGAGGGAACTGCAAGAATTCCAGTCGTTCAACAATTCCCCATTTTGTAACATACAGATATCATTTTCTTTGACTCCTGCATACTATCTAAATGGAAATCAAATAAAAGAAACATTAACAATTCTTCCACTATCATAATGATGTTATATCTCATGTTTTTACATTTGTTCTGGCTGTGAGATGCTCCTTTGTGTTCAGCTCTGGCCTCAGAAGGATAATGTAGCACTTGGGGACGAAGATGCAGCCCAGCAGCCCAGCACTGGAGGCCAGGATGGAGAAGACCTGCACAGCCACCATGTGTTTCCCTTTGATGCTCAGGTAGGTGGGCACAAAAGTCACCCAGACACTGCAGAAGACCAGCATGCTGAAGGTGATCAGTTTGGCTTCGTTGAAGGCCCCAGGAAGATTCCTGGCCAGGAAAGCCACCATGAAGCAGACGGCAGCCAGGAAGCCCATGTAGCTGAGGGTGACGTAGAACATGACAACAGCCCCTTCGTTGCATTGCAGGATGATCTCTCCAGGCTGGGAGAGGAGATCAGAGTCAGGGAAGGGGGGAGAAACTCCCAGCCAGATGGAGCAGATGATAACTTGGACACCAGAAGAAGACAGGATGATGGAGTTGGCCAAACGCTTCCCCAACCATCTCTTCGCTCGGTTTCCTGGTTTTGTGGCCAGAAAAGCCAGCACCACCATGATGGTTTTGGCCAAGAGAGAAGAAACGGCAACTGAGAAGATGATGCTGAAAACCGTTTGTCGGAGAAGGCAGGTGGCTTTCCTTGGTTGACCAATGAAGAGAGAAGAAGACAAGAAGCAAAGCAGGAGGGAGACCAGGAGGATGTAGGAGAGGTCCCGGTTGTTGGCTTTGACAAGGGGAGTTTCTCGGTATTTAATGAAGATGGTTAAAACAAGGCTTGTGGTTAGGAACAAGAATAGGGCAAAAGAGACCAGGATGATGCCCAGAAGTTCTTCATAAGACAGGAAGGTTATCACTTTGGGGATACATTGGACTCTTTTTTTATTTGGGAATTTATCATCCGGACATTTGGTGCATTTTTCTGTGTCTGAGAAAAAAGAACAACAACCCCATATTTCTTTGTCCTTTGCATTTCAAGATATATTGTACATTGTTTGGGAACAAGTGATTATCAGGAGCATTTTCCGGGATGGATTTCTTAATATCTCCAGAGTCAAAAAATAATTGTATCACTTTTTTAAAAAAGATAGCTACAATATATTTTTGATAGGCTATGAAATTGAGTGAAGGCTTAGGACAGGGGTGTCCAACCTTTCACCTTCCCTGGGCCACATTAGAAGATGAAAATTTGGTTTGGGCCACACATAAAATAAAATAACAGTAACGATACCCAATCATCCCCCAAAACCATAGAAAACATAGTTAACATATTAAATTTATTTGGAAATAAAGTTAGTGAGATGTTTTTATTATTTATTATTAATTATTTATTTAAAATTATTTATTTTTTATCACCATTTTTTTTATTACAGTTTATTTTCCGGCCAAGTTTTGGGGGGGAGCTCGCCTGCCTCACGCCACCTCTCCTCCTGCAAATAGCCGGGCTGGATGAGGCAGGACTGGAAGGCAGAAGCAGCAGCGGCGGCGGCGGGGCAGAAGCGGCGGTGGGGAAGGCCGCTGCCCCGCCCCCCGCCACCGTTGCTGCTTCTGCCCCGCCGACGCTTCTTCCCCACCCCGCTGCTGCTTCTGCCGCCGCCGTTCTGCCCCGCCACCATCCCCACCGCCGCCGCTTCTGCCGCCACCGCCGCTTCTTCCCCGCCCGGCTGCTGCTTCTGCCGCCGCCGTTTCTGCCCCGCCACCATGCCCGCCACCGCCGCCGCTTCTGCCGCCGCTGCTTCTTCCCCGCCCCTGCTGCTGCTTCTGCCGCCGCCATTTCTGCCCCGCCACCATGCCCACCGCCGCCGCCTTCTTCCCTGCCGCGGGCAGCGGGGCGGGGCAGAAGCAGCAGCGTGGAAGGGCAAAGGCAGGGTGGCGGCAGGGCAGAAGCACAGCAGTGGCGGGCAGAACGGCGTGGGGAAGCCGCCGCCCCGCCGCCCCGCCACCGTTGCTGCTTCTGCCCCCGCCGACGCTTCTTCCCCACCCCGCTGCTGCTTCTGCCGCCGCCGCTTATGCCCCGCCACCATCCCCGCCGCCGCCGCTTCTGCCGCCGCCCAGCTGCTGCTTCTGCCGCCCTTTCTGCCCCGCCACCATGCCCGCCGCCGCCGCTTCTTCCCCGCCCTGCTGCTGCTTCTGCCGCCACCGTTCTGCCCCTCGCCACCATGCCCGCCGCCGCCGCCGCTTCTTCCCCTGCCGCGGGGGCAGCGGCGGCGGGGGCAGAAGCAGCAGCAGTGGCAGGGCAGAAGCGGCAGGGGTGGCGGCAGGGGCAGAAGCAGCAGCAGTGGCGGGGCAGAAGCGGAGGGGGTGGCGGCGGGGCAGAAGCGGCGTCGGCGGGGGCAGCAGCAGTGGCAGGGGCAGAAGCAGCAGCGGTGGCGGTAACAGCAGGAGGTGGCGTTCTGACAGCGCCCGCCTTTTCTCTTGCTGCTTGGCCTGGCGCTCGCCTCGCCTCACCTCGCACCTGCCTCTCCTCCTCCTTCTCGCTGGCTGTGGCACGATGGTTGGGGTGGGCATTGGGCTGCATTACGAGGCGACTTGGGCCACATGCGGCCCGTGGGCTGCGGGTTGGACAAGCCTGGCTTAGGACTTGAAAGATTTCCTTTGTAATGTTCAGAATATTGATAGGAACCTGCATTACTAAAGGTAAATGATGAATCAATTAATCTTTCTAGAGAAACTTATCTGCCAGGTGGCAATTCTTGTTTACTTGCCTCAGAGGTGGCTGGCGGATCAAGTGACTGCTGCAAATAATTTGAAATGGCCATTGGAGCAGTGGTGATACAGGTGCAGTAGTAAAGCTTGTCCAATCTGCCACAGCCACCTCTCTCTATCCAGCCCTTCCTTCACAGTCTTTTTGTTCTTCTGTTTAGATAAGAAACGGGGCATTTTGGAAATAAAGAAGAAACCAATTCAGCTTTTTTTTTTAATTCACACTTTCATGACAATGCTCTGGATGGATCCAGTTCCACCAGGCCTCCCATTTTACTCTGGTGTTACCCACCTTTCTGAGTGGAGAACGTCCCCTCTGGACAAGGAACGCAGTCGTAACAGCACACTGGCTCTCCTTCTCGAGCCCTCTTGACAAATCCAGGATGACAACTTTCCACACATTCAGATTGAGGAAAGGACTGAGCAGAAAAAAAACAGGATTGCCAAAGGAAATGTGTTAGGACTCTCCGTCCATGGAAAATGGAGGTAAAAATGGATATTAGGCAAGATATTAGATATTAGCCTCTGGTCTTCACTTAAGTAAAGACAAAATCTCTCACTATTTCCAAATGGTTGGAGATATAACTTCTGAAAGATTCTTCCTTTAGTTCCTCTCTTTTGCTTTTGGCATCTCATATTGCCAAAATAAAGAAAGGACTTCATTAAATAGAAAAGCCTGGAGAGATGGAACCAGTGGTGGGATTCTACTGGTTCTGTCCAGTTCTATAGAACTGGTTGTTATGATTCTGCGCCAGTTCAGGGAACCAGCAACTCACACCACTGGCTGACCATGCCCCTGTCTGCCCGCCCCTCCCCTCTGTGCCCAATCAGTCCTTATAACGCATGCGTGGCATCGCCTGCAGCCTGCCTTTGCCCACTCGCCAGGCCAGCCATTGCTGCATGCCTTCCGCTGTGGCCCTGCCTGATCTCCCTGGGTGAGTGAGGCTCTGCAAGCTCTGGGGCCCAGTCACCTATCTGCCACTGCCGGTCACTTTTAACCCCCCCACCCCACTTGCCTTTTGCTGCCATCACCCGCCACCCTCACCCCCAGCAGGGAAGGCCCAGTATCTGCAGTGAATCCAGGTGGGGGGTGAGATGCAGACTGGTGGGGACATTTAATGACTGTGGCAAGAAAGGCCATCAAATGGGGCAAAACTCACTTGATAGATGTCTCACTTAACAACAGAAATGTTGGGCTCAGTTGTGGTCATAAGTTGAGGACTACCTGTATTGGGGACCCTTTTCTTCTGGCGAGGACCTCATTCACACAGCATGCTTGACCAGGCCATGATCCTCGCACCCCCCCTGAGAGAAGCCAGAGACTCGCCACATCTCTTGCACTTTTCCCCAAGCAGGACGAGAAGAAGCTTCTTTCCCCCAATGGGGGCAAAAGGACCTCCGTCCAATCACGATTCAATCCCATCCGATACAGTCCAAGCCTGGATTCAGGCCCCGGTCAGCAGAATTGCCACCTTCGTTGCTCTTCTGGGCACAAGGAGCAAACAGCCAGAAGCTACTAGCGACACATTCCCCAGCCCTTGTGGGTTTCTCACCCCTTTGATGGAGACCCTTAATTGTACATGGTCCACAAAATGGAACAATATAGAAGCCTTCCAAGCAGCCTAAGTGAAAAAATCCAGTTTCTACCGCCCAGATTCAATTCTCGGTGAAGATCAACCACCTTTGGGGAATAGCATCAGCCCTCTTGAAATGGGACCTCAGGCTTTGGAAAACAGAGGAAAGACAGCAAAACTTTCTCCTACCTTGTTGAGCACCTTTAACCGTGAAAGAGCATCTTGGTTGATAGAAAGTCTCTGTCTTACAAAATACGCCACAGTCTCTTCCCTGGGATCATCCCTGGGAAGAACCAAGTAGCCGAAAATGAACAGATCTGCTGCTACCTTTCCATTTGGGTCAATGTAGAGTTCAAAGTCCGAAATATTGACAAACTCATTCTTCTCCAGGAAAGGATGGAACTAAAATGGGAACATGCAACAATTTTAAAAGCAGAAAACTCTGTTTCTTATCCCAGATGCTTTTTCACATTTGAATCTTTCTTCCATAGTTGTCTAATTTACAGACATGCTTCATTAGGAGAATAAGTATTACCCCTATCTTACAAGTGAAGGAAAAAAGTTCACAAAAAATTGTTGATCATATTTTGACAATATAGATTTTGACAAAATATAGTTGAACAACAGAAAAATGGAGATTTATGAACTCCCTGAAAGCAACAGGTTGATTATCAGAAACACGGATTTGTCAGGAAGAAAATTGTCAGGGTCATCCTCTCCCAGGAAGCCCAGACAGGAAACCTGAGCTAGGCCCACTTCGCTTTAATGCTGCACTGACAGGATTTGGGGAGTCGGAAAGTACAAACCTCCCACTGAGCCTTTTTTTAATGCAGCTGTAGGTGTCCTCCTCTTATCTGGTTCTTCCCCAGGCAGAATCTCTCCTCCACCCCACAAAAGTCATTCCCTCCTATCACGGCCCTTTCTAAATGGATTGTGGGAAAGGGGGGGATATAACTTATGTGCTCTATGCAAGTCATCCTCACATATTATTTCATTTCCTAAATACATTATGGAAATACTGCTGATATAACTTGATCTCAGGAAAGAGTAACAAACAATTTTGTGATGTGATCAGAAACCCAGTTAAGTGAGGGGTGGGTGGTATGATAATTAAGTGGATAAAAACTGATTTAAAAATGGTACTAAAATAATCTTTAGTTTTTTTAATCTTTGTCATGAAAGTGGGAAGATACAACATTTTGTCGTTAAGTCATCAATTTTTCTTTGTTGTCATTAATATAATAGGGTTGATAAATCGCTATTATACAAGATTTATAACAATTCTCAGGCAAATATACTTTTATGTTATTGAAACATTACCAACTTTCCAGAAAAATATTTATGATTTCTCCTAGAAAAAATGTATGACTGAAAAGCAGTTCTGGGTTTTAGGATTTGATAAATTATAGTATCTCATATAAGAACATTAATGATGCACTGGATGAAGGATTGTGCCAAGCTTGATAAGTATATAAGGGAGCCAGTTTTGTCTTCTGGTGAAGCCCCCGAAGTAGAAAGCAAGAGACTGTGAGCTGAAGTCCTGCCTTGGTCATGAAGCAGTCTCTCAGCCCAACTCAACTCACAGGGTTGTTGTTGTGGGGAAAATGAACACACAACTTCTCATTGGTACTCAGCCCCCGTGGCTTCTGCAGGGAAGGGCTTTTAAGGATGGGGGATGAGTTAGTGCACTTAGTGAACTCAAACAAGGCCTCGAAGATCTGGAAATCCAACAAGATGGGGCTGCTCTTCCCAAGAATGTTTATTTGAGCAGCCTTTAGAGCAACGAGATATTTATATCGAATAACCCTGCCAAAAGTCCAAAGGGAATTAACCTCCGAGAGCTGCAACGGAGTTCCCAGAGCCGTTTCAGGGGGCCGATACAAAGAAAGAGCGCCTGAGCTGAGACTGGGGCCCTGTGGACAAGGGGCCACTCAAACTGCAGCTCACGGCCTCCTATGCTGCATCTCCTATCAGGACTCAGGGATTCACTTTGTGACGCCTCTCCTAATAAAATATCCGGGAAATTCGGAACTCTTTTATGTGCAACTGCAGTTCTCAGATCAATAGGAAGGAGTTTCTCTGAATGGGGCCAAATTCTGTTCTGCCATAACGCAAAATTATGTATTTATTTATTTAGGACATTTACATTGCCACATATTCGCACATGACTCAGCATTAGGCAGACTCTAACTCCCCATTGACTGTCGTTTATTTTTATTTTTCTCCATTATTATTATTATTAATTGTAATGCTGGTCTCTGACTGTACTAAAAGTGGACTGGATGAAGGAGGAAGCTGTGTTGGAGACATTTGCCATCTTGAGTTATTTGTAAATAAAAATAACTCAAAAATAACTTGTTTATGAAAACAATCTCAAAATTGTACTTGACTGCAACCTGAAACTGAGTCTTGAGAGAAGACAAGGAGGAGATTATGAGAGCAGCTTCTCCAACTTGCAACATCTCTCAGTTGGACAAGGGAGGATTCAAGACTCTTCCAATGACTGAAAGAGGTGTTGGGAGTTAAAACCCTCCCCTCTCCTAGGAAAATGAAATATTTTAGGATATACTAAAAAGGGAGAATATATTTCCCTAAAAAGAAAAGTAGAAACTCAGAGAGCCTGAAACTCAGCCCCCCTCCCAACTTTGCTAATGGACCATTACTCTGGCCTAGGCCACTCTATTTTACATAACAAAGATCTACTCCAGGTAAAGCTCAAAAGGAATTGCCCAAAGCCATCACCATCATCCAGCGAGGCTCAACCAAGCCTGGGACTCAGGACAGCCTACAGAGTTGGCCCTGCATGGCCCCATGGGAGTCTGACAACCAATCAGAATACAAGCTCAAATTCAAATCCCAACAGAGGGCATCAAACAGTTGCACTCTCAGCATCTCAGCCCTTCTTTCCTCAACCAAGGCATGTGCTCCTGTCCACCATTAAACCATCTTCCAAGCAGTCACCATGTTTCCAGCGTCTTTCTTCCCCACTTGGAACTGAACCCAGAAGGAGATTTCTTCCAACAGAGGCTAGACAGAAACTTCAGATCTGCTCCCTGTTATTCCGGAGCGTCAGACAGGAGCAATTAGATGGTGCAAATCTCTTGACCTTTTGCAGCACAAGAAGGTTGAGATGTTCCCCTCCTTCTCCTTTGGGTTCCTTCTCCAAAGGATCTCAGATGAATGGATCCCTATTGGGACCCCCCATACCTGCCATGGCTGCAGCCTCGGAGCCCCCAACCTCTTTTCTCCCTCCTTCCTTCCCCTCCTCGATCTGGAGGAATAAGCGGCATTCATGGCCTGGGCCAAAGTCTGAATGATACTGTAGTAATGATGGTCATTTATGATCCGTTTCCTGTTCCTTTTCTCCTGGGTCTCCAGTGGGGCTTTCTGGGTGCATCTTCTGCGGCCTTTGACAGAAAAGACGTGCTTGGAAAGGGAACAGTGGAAATAATGATCTTGAAACTGATCTTCCACAAAGAAATGGGGTTCAAAGGCAGCATCTGTTGGCCTTTTTTTCCCCAGATAACCAAAATTCGAAATACTATGGATGTATTTGAGAGGTATGTGCTTCTCTATTGGATACGCTGCAAAACTTGTGGTGATCCAGACTTTCCCTTCAATGGGTCCTGGCAAATGCATAAGTGCTTCATGGAAAGGAATAATTCTGTTCCAGATGGAAATAAATTCTATGAAGTGGACAAAGACATTGACTTGTCTCCACTTAGAGAGGGCCTCCCTGAGGGGTGCTGTTTGTCCAGTTGTTGTGAATCGTTGTGATATAACCACACAAATTCCATTCCTGACAAGCATCGGAGGGAAAGTCCTCATGAAATTATCTCCATTTTCTGTGTCTGAAGCAAAGAGGCCAATCAGGGTCCATCTGAAATGGAGGAGCAGCTGGACAATTGCTGGGTACTGGAATCCTTCTTTGGGGAGCAATGGGTGGAAAAAGGGGAATCTCCTTTTATCACTCAGAGCCTCTGAAGGAAATCTATGAGAGATCTGAAAAAGTAATGAAGAATAATGTTGAATATAGACATTTACATACTCGTAATACTACGTTCCAATTGGACAACCACTACCGCCTAGCGATTGGTGGTTAACAACGCATATTGATTGGTCGCCTCAATGGCGGGAGGTTTAAAATGATACCATTGGTTGTGAGCCGCGAGCAGCCGCTATATAAGAGGCTGCTGCGGCTCAAGTTTAGTTGAAGTTACTGACAGTTAATAAAGAGCTGAACTCAACTCCGGTCTCGAGTCTACTTTGTTCTGGCGACAGAACAAATAATATGTTATAATGTGGTCCAGATCAACTCCAAAATATTAGTTATTGACAAACCCAATTTTGTTCTGATGAACATATCAGAATAATTTGTTCCTTAGTCACAGTTTAAATATTTTAGACAGTTAAATATTTAACAAGATTGTATATAAAAATGGAACGCAAAATCATATTAAATAAAAAACAATTAAAAATGCAAGGTGAATTTCTGTGTCACCCCTACAATTCCAACTATTAGATTCAAATTAGCAGATGTCAGATACAATGTTTGGATCTAAGATATAGGGCAGTTTTATATGCTATTTCTGAGTACTGAAACCTCTTTCTCAGCTTCTATATCCCAAATTCTTTGTGGAACAATTTTTCAGCTTCTTCTCCAGATGTACAAGAGACTAAGAGACCGCAACTCCTAACACAAATTGTCAGTTGTACAATCCAATAAGTCTTTAATTGAAATTTTGCCTGTTTTGGGACTCGCTTTAATTTTAAACCAATAATTATATACCCTGAATTTATACAAAGTAGAAATGTTATAAATTCATAACTTACTGTATCTCTGAGGGCAGGAGCTGAACTCCTTTTATCCACCCCAAAGATCCTCTTCAGATCCTGTGATCTCAATAATTTTTTATACATAGACAGGACTCTTGCCAACTTGATTCCAATTGGATAAGGCAGATATTATTGATATGTGAAAATGAACATGCTAATGGAGGACCTCAAAAGCTGGATAGTTTTTCAATAGTTGAATATTCAGTAGAATATCCTCTACAGGGACCTTATGGCTCTTCAGGCCTTTAATGGTGAATTTGAAGATGAACATAATCGACTAAAACATAGTTTATATGTTCCCTAATATTCTGAAAAGCTGCTCTTGAATTCTATGAAGATATTGGATCTGTTGTTCATCCCCACCACCCCACTCACCTTAGATAGAGAAAAACACACACAAACCTGTGGGACTTTGTAGGTGCCTCCTAATGTTGACATCTGGATGGAGATGTCCCTGGAAGCTCCATCAATCAGAGCCAGGAGGTTCTCCTTCCTCCCACAGCCGTAGTTGGGGACATTGGCTTCTCCAGTGGAAAGAATGTCCAGCAAGGCATCTGAAGTGCGGAAGGTGCTCAAATGGTTTTCATGGATGTTGTAGCCCAGGGTGAGATTGTGCAGGAGCTGGGAATTCTTGTGGACCATTTGAATAGCAAAAATTGATTTTAGGGTAATTGTTAGATCAGAACTCTTCCTATTGTAAAAACAATATTCATGTTATTATATTCAATAGCAACAACAAATGTTTTTAAAATATATAATCCTTCACAAACCTACTAAGCCTTAGGCCAACATTGATCCAAATCGAATGATCAATTATGCAAATGAGAGAGGCAACTACAATTGTTTCAATTGCTACTTAAACAAAGGTCATTATTCAAGTGATGAACTCAGGAATGAACTGAGAAAGGAAAATCATCTGGATTTCATTCAGGTCCTTTTAAAACTCCATCTTTGGATTTTACTCTCTTCCACAAAGTAAGGCAAAAGAGGGAAGCCATGGAAATAAAAATCATTCAGGAAATTAGACAGGTCCTGAGGTACAAAAATAAGTGACATAAGAAGAAAAGGAGAGTGTTAGAATTGCACATGGAGGGAGTGCAACTCCATCACCCTGCATGACTTACGAAGAAGAAGGTATAGGAGGGCTGTTGAAAGGCCACATTATAGGTGACACCATTTTCAGTTGTGACCACACCAATGAGATGGTCTCCAGGCCTGTAAAAGCTCCATGGATTGTAGCCATCCTGGTGCTCCAAACTCAATGGGCATTTCCTTCTCAGCTTCCCACAGACTGATGGGGACACCAGCAGCAGCAGAAGCAGAAGCAGGAGGTCCATCATTCATGGCATTAATCAATCCACTTCCTGTTTCTAACACAAACAACAGGAACAGTTGGAGAAATGCAAAGACTCTGAGAAGTGCCAGTGGCTTTCCTGATCTAAGCAGAGAATCACTCAGTTTCATCTGCAAAGGAGAGAAAGGTGCAATCAAGAGCAGAGCCTGTACCTGTCCCAAAACTTGGTCCCAGAGAGCTTCACCCAAGGAATTTATCCTTTTCTGATACAAGATCCTTTGCATGTGGCTTCAGTCTAACGCCTGCATCAAAGTCAAAAACTGGAGATATAGCATCACAGGTCTCAAAGGCCCAGATGGTCATAATTACAGCAAGAAGCAACTTCTCCTCTTGGGATCCAACTTTTTCTGGGCTCCATCTGCAGAGGAGAGGCTGGAATAAAACATGTTAGTAAAAATTACAGATATACCCCTGGGATCATTGTTCTGTTGTGGTTGTGGTCCTTCCTTCCTGTCAGGGCAAGTCCAGAAAGTGATGCTGGGGAAGAGAATTCAGCACCCAGGGAATTGACTTCTGCTGTCCTTCAACATGGCCTCTTGTCTCCAGAGATTGCTGGGGAAGGTCACTCAGAGCTATGGAGTTTGGTGCCACTTCTAAGTTAATGCCATTTAACTCTAGTGTTGCCTGTCTTCTAATGACAATCGGCACCCTTGATCTCTGCCCAAGGTTAAGAGTAGACCCTGTTTGGAATTCTGTTTTATGTCATAATCCCATATATTGATCTTAATTGCAGTCGGTTTTAAAATTGCTTGTGCCTGAAGTGAAATTTCATTTCCCATCTTTTCTAGCAATATTAATTCTGAGATAAAAGCTCATTAAGAAGCAGGAAAGTGACAACTTGTGGACTAGATCGTTGGGTAAATAGGGAGAAAAATATAGAATGGATGGAATTTTTTATTTTTATTTTCTTATTATTCCTGTGTTATCTTACCATGTTCCTATAATACACCAAGATTCTTTATATTTTGATTTTTCTTATTTTTTTAAATAAAGAATGGACTGTAAGTTCTGCAGGTGCGATCTATCCATCCCTTTCTTTCTTTCTTTCTTTCTTTCTTTCTTTCTTTCTTTCTTTCTTTCTTTCTTTCTTTCTTTCTTTCTTTCTTTCTTTCTTTCTTTCTTTCTTTCTTTCTCTATATCTATCCATCCAGAACTATCTCTATCATCTATCTATATCTACCCATCGATATCTATCTATCTATCTATCTATCTATCTATCTATCTATCTATCTATCTATCTATCTATCTATCTATCTATCTACCATGTTTCTCACAAAATAAGTCTGGGCCTTATTATTTTTTAACCCCCGAAAAAACGGCGAGGCCGTCTTTTGGGGGGTGACTTAATTTCCTCCCCCACCTAGAGCGGCCCATATGCAAGTACTTCACCACGAGGCCATTTCTACTGACCAATGAAAGCTCCCCGAAGGCAGAGTCCCCAGCCGCTTGGGGGTGAGGCATGGCTGCCCGTGTCCTCTCGCCATTAGGCAATGTCCTTCAGGCAATGGAAGCTCCCCAAGGGCAGTCACCAGCCACTTCAATCGGCCGGGAGAAGCGGCCTCGGGGCTTCCATCGCCTGAAAGATACTGCCTAATGGCGAGGAGACATGGGCAGCCACGCCATGCTCCAAAGGGGCTGGGGACTCTGCCTTCAGGGAGCTTTCGTCGGACAATAGAAGCGGCCTCATGGTGACAGGTGTGTGTGTGTGCGCTCACCCCAAGGCCGCTTCTACCGCCCGATCGAAGTGGCTGGTGACTGCCCATGGGGAACTTCCATTGCCCGAAAGACACTGCCTAATGGCAAGGGGACACGGGCAGCCACACCTCGCCCCAAAGCAGCTGGGGACTCTGCCTTCAGGAAGCTCTCGTCGGCCGATAGAAGCGGCCTTGCGGCGAGGGGAGTGTGTGTCTGTGCACTAACCCAATCGAAGTGGCTGGTGACTCCCCTTGGGGAGCTTCTATCACCCAAAAGACACTGCCTAATGGCGAGGGGACAGGGGCAGCCATGCCTCTCCCCGAAGCAACTGGAGACTCTGTCTTCGGGGAGCTTCTATCGGCTGATCTTCTATTGGTAGATCGGGGTATTCTAGCCTAGGCTACCTGCAGGGCACTCCTAAAGGCAAGTTTTCTCCCCACCCACCCCTGCCCTTCCCCCCCATTTCTCTTCACCTCGTGTAGTTCTAGTGAATGATGTCAGAATTGGCGGGGAAATGCATAGTTTAAATAGGCCTAAATTTTGGGGTGGGGCTTATTTCATCTCATGCCTAGAAATCATGCTGGGCCTATTGGTGGAGGCTGTATTGTTGGAGAAACATGGTATCTATCTATCTATCTATCTATCTATCTATCTATCTCTCTCTCTCTTCTCTCTTCTTATTCTATCATATCTCTATTCTATCTATCATCATCTATATCATCCATCTCTATCTATTTCTATCATTATACTATCTATCATCTATCTATCTATCTATCTATCTATCTATCTATCTATATCTATCTATCTATCTATCCTATCTCATCTATCTATCTATCATCTATCTACTATTCACTCTATCTCTCATCTATCTACCCATCTCTTATCTATCTATCTATCTATCATCTATCTATCTATCTATCCATCTATCTATCATCTCTATCTATCTATCTATCTATCTATCTATCTATCTATCTATCTATCTATCTATCTATCTATCTATCTATCTATCTATCTATCTATCTATCTATCTATCTATCTATCTATCTATCTATCTATCTATATCTATCCATTCAATTTACTGGTCACCCATCTTATCACAGGGAAACCCTACAAAGATGGCAGTGATGCCCACAGTGTGGTGGATGGTGCAACCTGATTTTTAGTGACATGATTTCTGGAGATCTGGTTGCTCTTCCTCTGTTGTGGGGATCTTCTATTGGTGGGGAGGGACCCCTCTGACCTTCCCAATTTCTGGGGCCGAGACTTTCTATACCAAAAAACCTCCAAAGGGTTTGAAGGTGCTGTTGGAACTCCTTTGTTCCTGGTTTAGTTGCATCCGTTGTTCAGGGAGGATGTTTCTTCACTGGGGGGGACATTAATATGGACTTCTTGGCCCAGAAGGGGGAACTGTGGGGGGCTGAGTGTGGGGGGGAACTGAAGGGACAGGCAGGCCCATCCTGGCAGGGAGGAGCAGAGGAAGGCCCGTATCCCAGGTCCTCCGCTTGGAAGTTCTCCCCCTGAACCTCCCTCAGATTCTGCTCTCAGGGCCTGCAGACCAGATCCTGGGTGGCTCCGGGTTCAAGCTGTGGCTTTTCAGGGCCAGGTTGATGTGCGATGAGACTCTCTTCTCCTCCAGGAGGTTCCCAGCTGTGTCTGACCAAAGCCGGGTGAGGCCCAGAGGGGAGGAAGCCCCTCCTGGGTCAGGAATGAGCCCACCCCAACTTCTGGGTTTGTCCCAGGGAGACCCCAAAGGAGGGAGGAGGGGGGCTATGGTCATCCAAGGTTTCTCACCGGCCTTGAGGAGGCTCCATGTGGACCTCTGGCTTCTCTCAGGGGGGCTGCGAGGATCATGGCCTGGTCAAGCGTGTTGTGTGAACAGGGTCCTCGCCAGAAGAAAGGGGTCCCCAATACAGGTAGTCCTCAACTTATGACCACAACTGAGCCCAACATTTCTGTTGTTAAGTGAGACATCCATCAAGTGAGTTTTGCCCCATTTGATGGCCTTTCTTTCCACAGTCATTAAGTGAATCATTGTAGTTGATAAGTTAGGAACCCGGTCATTAAGTGAATTTGGCTTCCCCATTGCTTGTCAGAAGGTCATAAAAGGGGATCACAATGGCCCTGGGATGCTGGTACTGTCATAAACATGAAACTATGGCCAATTCTGAACTCTGATCTCTGCATTTGATGCTGCAAAGGTCATTAATTGTGAAAAACGGTCCTAAGTCCCATTTCTCAGTGCAGTTGTAACTTGGATCGGTCACTAAATGAACGGTTGGAAGTCGAGGCCTGCCTGTGTACCTCCTCTTGATCAGCTTCTCTCCCAGGAATTCATTTTCTTCTGAGTTCCCATCATCCACTGACTCTTCAGCCAACAGGTTCAACTTCCGGAAACAAACCATGGTTAAGAGGTGCAGGTGTGAATGCAGCCACTGGGGAAGAGACCGGGTTCAGTGGGTCGTGTGGATCCCCTGGAGTCAGTTGGGTGGGGTGGGGGTTCAATCCTGGGGGGCCCTGAGTTCCAGTGCTGCCTGGGGAGCCAAGCCAGCTAGGACGCTCTGGGCCAGCCGCTCTCTCGGAGCCCTGGGAAAGAGGCAATGGCAACCGCTTCTGAGCAGCCTGGCCAAGATCTCTGGGCCGGCCTCCCCTGGGGGCTTCCGGACCACCTTCCTGTCCATCTGGCCGAGGCTGAGGGGCCTCTTGGGCCTGGCTTCCTCCTTGCCGGTCAAGTGGCCTCCAACGGGCTGGATTCGGGGAGGGTTTGGCAGGGGCTTTGCTGTGAGGAGGGGGCACAGAGGGGTCCTGCAGTGTCATGGGGGTCTGCAGGGGTCTGCCCCCTCCCTAGTGAGGGCAGGGAGGGAGGGGGGCTGGGGGAGAGGGAGGCAGGGGGAGCCCCCCACCCCATCTGGTCTGGGAAGCTCAGGTGCTGTTGGAAAGCCCACCTCTGAGGGAGGGGCCCTCCTAGGGGCTAGTGGGCTGCAGTGGGGAGGGGAGGTCAGCCTGGGCCCCTGCTGCCAATTTCCCCCTGGGGCAACCAGGTGCTTCTTCCTCCTCCTGCTCTGGGAAGTGGGGCGCCCCATGGAGGGGGCTCCCTCTGGCCTTGATGGGCAGGTGGGGGGAACTTCTGCATGGGGGTCCAGGGCAGGGGGGCAGCAAATAGGGGGGAGGGATCCCCAGTTTGCATCTCTTGCCAAGATCCGAGACTGGTGTGCCAGCTTTGCACCTGGCAGGTGTGCAGCCCACCAGCTCCTGGTCCCGGCCAGAAGGAAGGGCCGAGGCCGGAGGAGAGTCTCTTGATCCTTTCAGAAGTCAGGAAACGGCTTTCCAGGTGAAAGGAGACCCCAAAATCAGGGAGGTCAGACTGAAGCCCCAGAGCTCTGCCCCCCCCCCCAAATCTCTACCTGTGCCTGAGCTCATTTCCCTCAGAACCCCGAAGGGGCTTCAAGGCCGTTTCTTTCCCAGGGAGGCGGAGGAGGAAGATGGATGGATGGAGGGAAAAGAGGCAGGAGGGGAATCGGGTGGAAGGAGGAGGAGGAGGAGGAGGAGGAGGCCGGGAGAAACTTCCCTGCAGCTCTGCCAGGACTTATCAGGGAATCCTCCTCTTCCCTCCCTACTGTGACGGTTTCGCTCTTTCCTGGGCAGAGGGTCCTCGACCTTCAATGTTCTGTTTAGTGACCATTCAACGCCACAGTGGCACTAAAAAAGTGACTTAGGGCCCCTTTCCACCCTTGCAGCCCTGGCAGCCTCCCTGGGGTCCCAGGATTTACATTTAAACAACTGTCTCACACTTATGAAGGCCACAGTGTCCTGGGAGGGTGTCACGTGATCCCCTTTTGTGACCTTCAGGCAAGCAAAGTCAGTGGAGAAGCCGGATATGCCTAAGAACCATCTGGCTCACTTAACGTCTGCAGCTATTTGCTTAGCAAACAGGGCCAGAAAGGTCATCAAGTGGATTAAAGCCCACTTAACAGACGTCTCCCTGGGCAACACAAGTGGTGGGGCTCCATGGCGGTCGTAAGTGGAGGACTCTCTGCCTCATTCGTCTTTCCTTCCTGGAGGTCTCAGGGCTGCCTTTTGAGGCTGCCTCAAGGGCTTCTCCAGGCTGCCCTGCGTTGGGCGCCCCACGTCTCTTCTTGCCAGGCCCCCCAAGAAAGGGGTTGGGGGGCTCCTGGAGGCCCCAGGTCTTCTGGTTGTGGGGATGCGGCACTTATAGTAGGCTCTGCGGCCCCTTTGGCCTCCCCACCTCCGAGGCTCTGAAGGTGCCCTTGGGGGTCCCTGTGTCCCAGGTCTCCAGCCGTTGGGGGGTTTCACTCCCATGCACCCCTTGGCCCAGGAGGGAGAACTGGGGGTCTGAGACAGGAGGGGGAGCAGAGGAGATGGGGGCAGGGGGGCAGGAAGCACCAGCCACCCAGGGCAGCCCCATCGCCCAGAGCAGGAGGAGGAGGATCCCTGCAGGCTGGGAGAGGAGGAGAGGCTCCCACCCAGGCGGCCCAGGGGGGAAGGGGAGCTCCAGAGCCAGAGAGGGAGGCAGAACTGGCCGGGCTTCTCCCCAGCCGCCTCCTCGGGTGGTTTCCTGGCTGTGTGGCTGGGAAGGCCGGCCCCACCGTGGTTGTCCAGCCCCTCCCTAGGAACCTCCAGGTGGGATGAACCCTCCACCTTCCCAGGGAGGCCATTCCATGCCTGCAGGTCTCTGCAGGTCCTGGCTGGTCTTTTCCCCCCTCTTGGAGACCCCTGGAGAACTGGGCTCATGGCAGGCGATTCAAGGAGGGAAGAGCTCAGTCTCGGATTCAGGAAGTGCCACTCAGAAAGTGTCACCTTAGATATTCCCCCCAGGTTGCTTTCTTGGGGTGGGTGGATGCTTTCCAGGTGACAAAGGTCTAATGGAGGAATGCCAGTCGTCTTCATTGGCAAGTGTGGGATGAAGGGCAACAGGCACCAGCGGTTCTGATCTAGCTGGCTAACAAGATGCCCGCAAGGAGGTTTCCTCCACTGGAAACGACCCCCTCAACTCCTGAATTTGGCCACCCGGTTCTGTTCTGGACATTGGATCCCTCCCCACTTTTACGCAATGGCTTTGATGAGAGGAGGGAGGGAAGGAATCTTAGAATTTAAGAGGGATTTCTAATACCAGAGAAGACCGAAGGGGCCATTCAGGCCTTGGATTTTGGAGGCGTCCATGAGGCTGCCTGGGTCAAAGGGGATTAAAATGAGGATTTATTTGAAATTGTGCACCTGGAAATGGACTGAAATGAGTCTTGCAGGACTGATGTGTCCCCTTTTGAAAGAAACCTCTCAAGGGGGAAAGCGGCCATGAGAGCAGGAGGGCCAGAGCCTGAAATTATGCAGGGACAATCAAGGCCTAAATCTTAGGCCAAGCCAGGAATTCTCCACATTCAGGGCTTCCTGGCTCAGGACAGGACATAATTCTGCGTTATTCCTTGTATTTTTCCATTCACTGGACTGGTTTCCAAGGTGGCAGCTGGAAAACTCCCTGGGGAGCCAAGAGGGAGGAAGAAATAAATCCCCAGCCTTTCCCTTCATCATAGGGGGGAAGAGGCTCCTCTGCAGGGCTGGGAATGAGCCTGTGAAGAAGGACTCGGCTCCAAGTTTCAGAGCTCCAGATTTGGAAATTCATCTGTGGGAAGCAAATATGCTTTTCTTGCTGAAAGGAAACAAGGCTGAGATGTGGTGATGAAAGAAGGAGCAATCCTGGCTAGTTCATGCCCAGGTTTCCTGCCCTCCTGAAAGGGCTCCCTGCAGATGGAGACCCTCAGTGGGCTCAGGGCCCCTTCCCAGAGAGCCAACCCTCCCCCGGGTCTCAGGCTGGGTCTCCTCTACACTTTTCTGGGGCACATTGGGCCATTTGGGGGGGAGTCAAGGGCCCACCCACCCTCCAAAATGGGGAGGCAAGGGGGGGTCCCGAAGCAGCAGCTGTATCAGACCGAAACAATCCCTAAAATTGGAAGTTGCAGCAGGTGAATGAAAACCAACCTGATAGCAACCTGTCCGTCCCTGAAGGTCCTGCAGTGAATATGGGAGACAACCTTCCTTCCTCCCTGGACCTTCCCCTCATCCACCCAGGGTCCCACCCAAATCACCCTGGATAAAAAGACCCTGGTTGCAACTGGAGCCATGTGGGATCTCCTGCTTGGCCAGGACATGGAGGGTGCAATGGCTCAATGGGTGGCCTTTCTCTTTGCCCATCTTCAAGGAGGTTAATACCTCCAACCCTGCACCTGTGTGAGGCTGAGGGGGTCTCCTCTCCTCCTAACCCCACCCCGTTCCCTGCTTTCCTGGCTGGGGGCTGGAGGGTCCCCTCGCTCTGGCAAAACCTCCAGGGGCCTTTGGCAACAGAGCGAGGCTCCCTGGAAGCAGCAACCCAGGAGAGTCAGCTGGTTGCCAGGATGGCGGCTGGTTTTGCCCCCTCTGATCCGATCCCTGGTGGCCTGGGGGCCTTGGGAGGAGATCCCGGTGGTCCCACTTGGAAGGAAGCCGGGGGAAGGGGGAAAGGCTGGGGAGGGGCAGCCTTTCCTCCTTGGGGCTGTGAGAGAGGCTGGGAGTCCTGGCAAGGCTCTCTCCCCAGAGGAGGAGGACCGAGAATGCCGGCCTTTTCTCCGTGTTTTTATGGGGGGATTCAAGGATGAAGTCAAGGCCTCTCCTGTCCCTCCAGCCACCCCCTGAGGAGCAGGCCAGAAGCCCTCAATACCGCATGGACCAGGGGAAGAGGCTGCCTTCAGAAGTGGGGGGGCTCTGTCCCTGGAGGTCTTCCAGGATGGCCTGGACACTCCTTTGCATGGAATGGTCTGGGGTCTCCTGCTTGGGCAGGGGGTTGGAAAAGATGACCCCCAAGGTCCCTTCCAGCTCCAACATGGAGTCCTCCACTTACAAAAATCTGATGACTGAAGTTACAACGGCACTGAGAAAAGTGACTTATGACCAGTCTTCATACTAACAATCATTCCAGCACCCCATGGTCACGTGACAAAAACTCAGGTGTGTATTTATGAGACTTGCAGTACCTTGGGGACATTGGGGTCACTGGAAGACTTGCTTAACAACCGCATGATTTAACTAAACACCACACTCATTTGCTTCACAACTGAGGCAAAAAAGTTGGTAAAATGACACAGAACTTACTTAGCAACAAAAATTGTGGCTAACTAGGTCTCCTTGGATGAAAACATCTAAGCAAGAGGACCTGGAAGCCTCCACCTTCTCTGGCTTGGTGGGATGGCCAATGGCTCTCATGGAGATTGTCAAACAACATAGTTGGAGCTCGGCTCCCACACCAGCTATCTTACCACTTTTCCTATTTATTCTCTCACAGATACACTATTAGCTGCTCTCAGTATGAATAAGGTGTCAAATTCATTGGCAGTGGCTGAATAACAAATTCCTCTGAATGATTTTCAGAGTTCCCTTTAGCAAGATTTATTGAGATGAAGAGAGTTGCAAGGATTACAATCATTCAAACATTTCCCATTGAAAAATGTAGACATGATTTCTTTGATTCCTGCACATTATCTAAGTTGAAATAATTAGTGTCTACTTTGAGATAAAAGGAAATTTTACAATTCTTTAAATGTCATGTGTTATGTCTTATGTTTTTACAATTGTTCTGGCTGTGAGATGCTCCTTTGTATTCAGCTCTGGCCTCAGAAGGATAATGTAGCACTTGGGGATGAAGATGCAGCCCAGCAGACCAGCACTGGAGGCCAGAATGGAGAAGACCTGCACAGCCACCATGTGTTTCCCTTTGGTGCTCAGGTAGGTGGGCACAAAAGTCACCCAAACACTGCAGAAGACCAGCATGCTGAAGGTGATCAGCTTGGCTTCGTTGAAGGCCCCAGGCAGATTCCTGGCCAGGAAAGCCACCGTGAAGCAGACGGCAGCCAGGAAGCCCATGTAGCTGAGGGTGACGTAGAACATGACAACGGCCCCTTGGTTGCATTGCAGGATGATCTCTCCAGGCTGGGAGTGGAGATCAGAGTCAGGGAAGGGGGGGAGAAACTCCCAGCCAGATGGAGCAGATGATAACTTGGACACCAGAAGAAGACAGGATGATGGAGTTGGCCAAGCTCTTCCCCAGCCATCTCTTCACTCGGTTTCCTGGTTTTGTGGCCAGGAAAGCCAGCACCACCGTGATGGTTTTGGCCAAGAGAGAAGAAACAGCGACCGAGAAGATGATGCTGAAAACCGTTTGTTGGAGAAGGCAGGTGGCTTTCTTTGGTTGACCAATGAAGAGAGAAGAAGACAAGAAGCAAAGCAGGAGGGAGACCAGGAGGATGTAGGAGAGGTCCCGGTTGTTGGCTTTGACAAGGGGAGTTTCTCGGTATTTAATGAAGATGATTAAAACAAGGCTTGTGGTTATGAGCAAGAATAGGGCAAAAGAGACCAGGATGATGCCCAGAAGTTCTTCATAAGACAGGAAGGTTATCACTTTGGGGATACATTGGACTCTTTCTTTATTTGGGTATTTATCATCTGGACACTTGGTGCATTTTTCTGTATCTGAGGGGAAAAAAAAAACCAACCGCATATTTCTTTGTCCTTTGCATTTCAAGATATATTGTACGTTCTTTGGCAACAAGTGATTATTGAGAGCATTTTCTGGGATGGATTTCTTAATATCTCCAGAGACAGAAAATAAGTGTATCACTTGTTAAAAAATATAGCTATGGTATATTTTTGACAGGCTATGAAATTGAGTGAAGGCTTAGGACTTGAAAGATTTCCTTTGTAATGTTCAGAATATTGATAGGAACCTCCATTACTAAAGGTAAATAATGAATCAATTAATCTTTCTAGAGAAACTTATCTGTCAGGTGGCAATTCTTGTCATACTTGCCTCAGAGGATGCTGGCAGATCAAATGACTGTTGCAAATAATTTGGAATGGCCATTGGAGCAGTGGTGATACGGATGCAGCCAGATACAGGAATCACTATCCATGCCACCACATTATTTATCTCATGTATCAGCAATACCTTTTCAGTGTTCCTCAAAGGGAACCCATGTAGACTGCATTGCAATCCTCCTTTCAGGAGGTGGACCTAAAACAATTCCTCATGTTTCAAGGAACTCAGGTGTTCCTAGAGAAGTAAATGTGGAAGGAAGGACACATCCAAGGTAAAAAGAAGAAATATTTTCTCTGGCAGTAGTAAAGCTTGCCCAATCTGCCACAGCCACCGCTCTCTATCCAGCCCTTCCTTCACAGTCTTTTTGTTCTTCTGTTTAGAGAAGAAATGGGGCATTTTGGAAATAAACCGGAAATCAATTCAGCTTAAAAGTCTTTTTTAATTCACACTTTCATGACAATGCTCTGGATGGATCCAGTTCCACCAGGCCTCCCATTTTCCTCTGGTGTCACCCACCTTTCTGAGTGGAGAAGGTCCCCTCCGGACAAGGAACACAGTCGTAACAGCAAACTGGCTCTTCTTCTCGAGCTCTCTTGACAAATCCAGGATGACAACTTTCCACACATTCAGATTGAGGAAAGGACTGAGCAGAAAAGAAATAAGATTCCCAAAGGAAATGTGTTAGGACTCTCCATCCATAGAAAATGGAGGTAAAAATGGATATTAGATAAGATATTAGATATTAGCCTCTGGTCTTCACTTAAGTAAAGACAAAAATCTCTCACTATTAATGATTGGAGATACAACTTCTGGAAGATTCTTCCTTTAGTTCCTCTCTTTTGCTTTTGGCATCTCAGATTGCCAAAAAAAAAGAAAGGACTTTATTAAATAGAAAAGTCTGGAGAGATTGAACCAGTGGTGGGATTGTACTGGTTCTGCCCAGTTCTATAGAACCGGTTGTTATGATTCTGCGCAGTTCGGAGAAATGGCAACTCGCATCACTGACTGGCCCCGCCCCTCTCCACCAGCCCCTCCCCTCCACACCCAGTCAGTCCTTATTGTGCATGCATGGCATCGGCTGCAGCCTGCTTTTGCCCACTCGCCAGACCAATACTGCATGCATTCCACTGTAGCCCTGCCTGATATCCCTGGGTGAGTGAGGGTCTGCAAGCTCTGGGGCCCAGTCGCCTAGCTGCACTGCCGGTCACCTTCCCCCCCCCACTCCACTTGCGTTTTGCTGCCGCCACCCATCGCCTTAACCCCTGGCAGGTAAGGCTCAGCAGCAGCA
>NW_028262839.1:0-51639 GCF_049901715.1 Pseudonaja textilis | reverse complement strand
GGCTCCGATGTGTTAGCACGTAAAGAACAAAGAATCATAGATCCCACATCTCCCCTGTTTTTGTTTTTTCATACCGACGTAGTCCTCAGTAGGTTTTTGCAGACAATAGAAACTGATCCCTTGAGGGCTTTGTCAGGTCTCTACATGTCGTTAGCAGTCCAGGGAGACATTGAATACAGCAATAAAGGAAAATGAAACATACAGCAACAATTATAATGCCTATAATCATAGATCGAAGCCAAGCAGAGTTAGGAAGCCAGGACCAAAAGAATGACCAAAAATCAGAAGGGACCCCATAATTCAGCAAAGGATTCTCTCTAATGGATTCCTCCATGTGTTGTACAGTGGCCGTGATGTTAGGGGATGAATCAGTAATATACATGCAGCAGTGTGCATGTATCACAGCACAAACCCCTCCTTGCGCGGCCAGAACCACATCCACCGCATACCGGGTTTGTAACACAAATTCCCTGATATTGGCCTGTTCAGCTTCCAAAAGTTTCAAGGCTTCTATTGTATTATTAAACATTGAAATTGTCCCAATTATTTAGGTTATGTAGATCCCTATAGTTCATCATAACTCCCAAGGGAGGAATTATTCCCCGAGAAATCATAGTCCAATAGTTATGATTTAATGGTAAAATTACCGGGTTGGCAGCTCTAGCATTCCATATGCGAGCTTTTCCGAGAGATGTCGTGGTGATGTGAGAAGGAATTACATATCCAAATGTACATACCCCCTTCCATCGCGGTGGAAGCCTATTATATGCCCTCCTCCCGCACAGCAGCCACAAATCCTGACCGATGATATTTATAGTCTTGTTGTCCTGGGAGAAAATAAGCTGAGCAAGTCCCGAAATCATGTTGCAAAGAAATGGTTGGCCTCCTGTGGTTACACTTGTCGGACAGTCATTCTGTATCCGAGGGCAATTTCCAGTGACTAGCGCAGTACAGTCATATCCAGTAAAGTTGTGCGCAAATACATTAAGAGTGTTATTTAAAAATGTGTTATTGCGCGTTGTATTCTGTATTGTCAATGTGTAATTACAATGGGGATAACGACCAAGATCTGTTAAATTTCCATGGCTGATGTTATGAGTCCAACATACCCCAGCAGTTTCTTGTATACGGCTGCCCAATGGAATCATGGTCATGTTCTCACCCGCAGCTTGTAATACTTGATAACTAGAAAAATCAATGTTCTTCCATTGCAACTCGTTCAAAGGAACAGCTACCAATGGCAATCCTGCGGTTTTATGTGTAGGCATATGCATACATACCCAGCAATCAGTTTTGTTCTCCAATTGAGCAATTTGAGACACATCCTTAATATAAGAGTTTTTTCCCTACATCCCATGGTTCTTCCCTTTACACCTCTGGCTTGTGATAAGGGCGGACATGACGACCAGGAACCCAAATGACTTCATTCTTGTCTTCAACTGCTGCATAGCCACGACTCCATGTTATCAAGGAAGCTGGCCCCCTCCAAGTGGGGTCAGGTAGTTTTCTGTATAACACCAGTGGCCTCGCACCTCCTGCAGAAGGGAAAGAAGAAAAATGCCTGCTGGCCACCGTAGTGGCTGGTGTACCAGTCAAGTTGAGAAAATTTAAAGTATATAATGCAATATTTAAGGTATTTTGTAACCCTGGCAATCCGTGCCCCATGTCCCCTATTTTTGTTTTTTGATTGTCCAATGCGCGCTTGAGAGTCTGATTAGCGCGCTCCACAATAGTTTGACCTGTGGAATTGTAAGGAATGCCAAATTTATGCACTATGTTCCAGGTGGAACAAAAGGTGGCAAAAGCCGAAGTAGTGTATGCAGACCCATTATCAGTCTTCAGCTCCTGAGGGGAGCCCAAAATAGTAAAGGTATGCAAACAATGATTAATAACATGCTTTGTGGCTTCGCCCCTTTGAGGGGTAGCCATTATGAAACCTGAATAAGTGTCAATTGAGACACGTAAATATTTCCAGGGGAAAAACCCAGGATACTGGGTGACATCCATTTGCCACAACTGGCAGCATTGCGTCCCTCTAGGGCTGATACCCTGAGGGAGAGAAGCTGCTTGTAAGCTGCATGTAGGACATTGTTGTATAATAGCTGCAGCCTCTTCCGCAGGAAGGCGAGACTGTTTGATAAGGGCCTTTTTATTCTGATGAAAGTAACTATGACTATCCCATGGGGTTAAGGTTGCCATGGTTAAGCAGGAATTTTGCGATGTTGCGGTGGCATCAGCTGCATTATTTCCCTCTTGGATAATACCCGGAAAAGGCTGATGACTTCAAATATGAGCAACAAAAAGAGGATACACACGTCGTTGCATAAGCTGCTGCAAAGTAAGGAATAAGCTAAGCAGGTTGTTGTCAGTAGAAGGAGAGAGATAGGTAAAACTTTGGTAAACAAACAAGCTATCAACTATAAGATTAAATTTTTGTGAAGAAAAGTGCTGCAACGCCAAGATAGCCACAGCCAATTCAGCACGCTGCGGAGAGGTTTGAAGGGGTGTAATTTTTGTGACCCATTTACCATCCTGCTGCCAAACACAGGCTCCATAATGCTTCCCTACCAATGGATTAATTGGAGTATAGGGTAACACTATCAATTGCGCAATGGAGTCTCCAGCCGCAAGATTAGCAGGTACATCTGAATAAAATTGAATTTTTATAATGTCTGTATAATCCTGATCAATAACCCCTGGAATCACAAAAAACCCTTTCTTAGAAGCTGAGGAACGAGGCAAGACCAATCCTACCGTTTGCGGAGGAAGGGGGCCCTTTAAATGGGTGTCCTCAATATAAACTTGATTTGGAAAAGTTATAATGATATCTTTTAACATTCGTAAGTCCAGACCAGCACTTCCTGTAGTCGCTGATGATGCATTGAGCACAGGTGCAACCTTTGGAGCAGGGTTAGCTGCGTACCCCCTTATCGGTTTCCCGAAGGCGCAACCTGAGAGCGGTACTGATTCACCCAGTGGAAACCCTTTTTACACTTGGGACATACTGTTTTTGGACTTGCCCCAGGATTTGAGTTCTGCTGTGGAAGTTTCTTCCGAAAAAAAAGCAGCACCTCTCCCTGGGGCCCGGCATTGGGCTTTGAAATGCCCAGGCTTCCCGCAGTTGAAACAATTCCCAGTAGGTTTAAGACCATTTTGCAAAGCTACAGCCAAGGTCTCCATGTTCTAAGATTGCAAACCTACTACAGCACAAGCTTTAATCAAATCTGCCAAGGTTGCCTCCCCCCACGCGACCAAAGGCTGCAAAACCCGCTTACAATCTGTATTTGCATTTTCCACTGCCAATTTCATCAAGAGTTCTTTTGCAGCTTCCGGATTAGAAATTTGTCGCTGAATGGCATTTTGGAGCTTCTCAAGGAAATCTGCGTATGGCTCTGTAGCTGCTTGTTTGATTTGTGAAAAGGATTTAGTAGGCACTCCTGCCTCCTCCACTCACCTTAGCGCTCCCATAACAGCGACCATAACAACAGGGAAGCAATGATCTGGCAAATTTGTTGCCTGTTGCTCCACAGTTGCAAATTGCCCAGCCCCATAGATTTGATCAGGTATATACAAACCCCCTGAATTATTTCCTTTGTTAATTGCTTCTCTTTGATATTCTGCATCAAATACCACGTATTGTGTCCCGTTCAGAATCATTCTCATTAAGTCCTTCCAATCTTGCGGAATCATCTTTTGAGCTTGCCCCAAACTGTGAAGCAAACCCTGAACATATGGACTTTCTATGCCAAACTCCTTCACAGATTTCTTTACTTCCCGTAAAAGAGATAAAGGCAGTGGATTCCAGACAGCCTGTAAATTTCCTGCATTATCAACTTGCCTCTGAACGGGAAACAATTGCATGGAGTCAATCTCGTTGTAGAATACCTTATGCCACCAGACTTGAAATTCTAGAACTAGGAAACGTTGAATTACGCCGTCTTCAGTCTGATTTAAGCATACTTCAGCTTCAACCATAACAACACAAGAGCACACAATAGATACAAACTCAAGGTTAACCGCACCAAGCTTGATTGCAGGAAATACGACTTCACCAACAGAGTGATCAATGTCTGGAATACTCTACCCGACTCTGTAGTTTCTTCCCCAAACCCCAAAAACTTTAACCTTAGACTGTCTACTATTGACCTCACCCCTTTCCTAAGAGGTCTCTAGGGGGCGTGCATAAGCGCACCAACGTGCCTACCGTCCCTGTCCTATTGTTTCTTTTATTTTTCTTATATGTACCCATTTCATGTATTCATAACTATGTATACACTTATACTTATTATCTTGTAAACAATTGACAAATCAAATAAATAAATAGATAAATAAATAAATCTCCTCCCCCTCCAGCTGTCCTGCTTGAAAAGCCGCTTGCATAGCTGCTTGAACTCTCCCAGCATGGGGTGTATTTATTTTAGGAGTTCCCACCTTGACATCTCCTGATGGATTTTTAGGAGCTGTCGGGGGAGATACCACATCTTCCAATCTCGAGACAGGCGGACGCAAGACTACCTTATTTTGATATGGAGGTGGATCCGATAATGGTTTCAATAATGGCTGTTGCTGGGCTTCTAAAGCAGTAATAACCATCTTCCAATAAGTTAAAACTTCTGAATCAGCCTGAGGCTCATCGTGGAGAACATTGCCAATCTGTCTCCACGTTTCCAATTTTAAGGAACCTCGTTCAGGGTACCATGGACACTGCATCCATACAGTATACATTAACAATTTAACATTGGATCGTGACAAACAGTTTTTTTCCCTACCAGGAGAACTAAAGATAAAGAAATTGGTTCTGACTAACTTCAACAACTCTGTAATATGCTTCTCCTGATGGTGTGACAGTTTTCCTCCCATATTTACGAAGATAATTGTCGCCTGCGACAGTTATCAATTATGGTGCGCACCTTTGCCTCTTCCAGGCGATAAGTACAGGAGAGCAGAACTCGTTATCTGCTCGCACCAGATCACGTCTCATGGAAAGAAGACACAACGCAAGGTTGTCCCGGGATGAGAGCCCAGAGCAAACTCCGAAACCCTCTTTTATTAGAAGCAATCTTTGTTAACGTAGCAATTTTTGTTAACATCCTATCACAAACGCATTACATCACACAACATGCACTGATCATTCGCATAAAGCATACAAGGCTGCAAAGTTTAAGTTTGCTACAGTTCTGGTGAAGAAATGGCAATGATTTGTCCTTGTTCCTTGCTCCGGCTCCGATGTGTTAGCGCGTACACAAAGAACAAAGAATCATAGATCCCACACACTTCCTCAAAAGACACAACATCCTAAGCAAGGAAACAAGTTTCCCTATTAACAGATAATCCCAAGAACAATTTGACAGTTTTCTTCCACCAATTCAAGGCGAGAGATGCAATGGATGAAATATCTTGTGCTGAATTCAAAATAAGATCTCACAGCTCTTGACTAATGGCACAACTAAAGTTTGCTGCTGGATCTGGATGTAGGATCTACCTTTCAGTAAAGGGAATGGGAAAAAAAGTCTTCTGGGTTAAAATTGGTGGTTAGGTCTTAAACCTACTATTTTGTCAGTGGTCTAATTTTTCCTAGGTTGGGCAGAGCAAAATACTGGTGAGACCCTCCTGACATTTTTTGCCAATGGCTTACTTTATCCAGTGAGGGAGCAACTCTGCCCCCATTCCACACCTTCAGGGGAAGTGTTGGGTCAAGTTGTAATGGTAGATGAGAATGGCCCTGGGAGACAGAAGGAAGACCTCCAGTCGAGATAACATTTGGTCAGTGAAATCTAAGTCCAAAGCAGGAGAGTGGAGAAGGCTTATTAGAAGGAACAGGTAGGTTAAATTTTAATGACCTGATCCAACATTTGTGCTGCTTAGAAACAGCAATACTATACACCAGCGGCCACCAACGTTTTGGGCATCAGGGACAGGTTCTGGGGAAGAGTTTTTTCCACAGACTGGAAGGGGGTATGGTTTCATGTGCTGCTTTCATCCTGTGGATGGAGCTTTGCTTGTTTGATTGGCCCGATTTCTGGCATGCCACGGACCGATGTTGATCCATGGAGCAAGAGTTGGGGACCCCTGCTGTACACTGAACTCCAGCACAAAATGAAACCCACCCAGGCATCATGAACTTTTTCGGATGTTCCTCCTCCTTACCTGAGGCATGGGTTCAGCTACTCTTTCAGCTTCACCACAAAGATGAGGTGATTCTGAAATCACCAAGGACAGCTTTCTACTCTCTGTGAGAGAATAAAATGGTGAAAGCAGATTTGTAAAAGAAAGAGATTCTAATCAAGAGGAGCAAGGAAGAAGCTAAATGTTGAAATCACATACCACACAGAAAGAGCTTTTGTTACCTGATGTGCTGTCCTGACTTTCATTTTTCTGGAAGCTCTCCCTGAACAGCAGCTCTTGAGAAGGTTTGGATGAATATTTCCTTTCCTTGGCATACTCAGTCACCGCTTCCAAGGATTTCTGGACATAATGTGACATGAGGAAGAATGGAAGAACGAAGAGATAAAAATGAATTATTGTACTGCACTCTCAACCTGGCAGACCCCCAATGTCTATTGCTGAAGCTGGAAACTGAGAATGTAAGAATTGCCCCAAATATATCCTCTGGAAGAAGAATGGAACAACTGGTTTAGGAGTTCATAATTGCCTAAAAGTACCAGAGAGACAATTTGGAGAATTCCATTTTAGAGCTGCCACAATTACATTCTTACACCTGCAACTCCTTTTGCATCTTTTCTGACTCCTGACTCAGCAAGGGCCACCGCCTGGGAAGTGGTCTCCGCTCCACACTCCCGCACCCATTTCTCCATCTCTGGGGGAAGGACAGCCAGGAACTGTCCCAGGAGCACCAAGTCCAGCATCTGAGCCTTCGTGTGTCTTTCTGGCTGCAGCCATTGACAGCAAAAGTGGTGAAGCTGAGTGAAAACATCTCGGGGACTCTTCCCCCGCTGGAACTGCACTTTTCTGAAGTGACAGAATTGGATCTCTGAAGTGTTGGCTTCTTCTTCTTGGCTCTTCTGCCCAGGACTTGTTCCATTCTTCCCACAACTCCAAGGCTGAGTAACTGGAACGCCTTTTCCAACTCCTGCATGTGCTGGCCACTGTCTCTCCATCTTTTCTCTGATCTTTAATCCCGCTCCAAAATGGACTGATGGACCTCCCCAAGTCTTACTAATCACAAAAGGTCTGGAAAAAGCTGCCAAGGCCATTCAGTCCTCTTCTCTCAAAAGATCCTTTCATCTCCGGAGGAATCAGGAAAGATTTCTAACTTACATATCTGAAATAGAAAACAAAAGAAACTTCTGGAAATACAGCTTGACCAATTTAACAATTGAGCAGCTACAAAAACCCAAGTAAGAAATTCTTAGGAACCTACCAATATCTGGGAAGAGGGGGAAAATCTTAGTAGGTAGACTGATTTATATCTGTGTGGAGAAAATTCTGTAGTAAGCTTCTGGATCAACTTCTGTCAAGGACTAAAAGTATTGGATAACTACATTTTGGATGTAGTATTAGTAGTATTCAAAAGTAGTATGTAGTATAGTATCCAAAAGTATGGATAACTAAAATATGTGTCTATATCCTAATGATCTATTCAAATAATTTTGATGGCTGTTTTCAATGTTAAAAACAACCTCTGTACAATCCAGATCATAAATGTCTCAAGTCCCAAATAGCAATTGAAATGAGTGGCTATCTAAATCAATTTAATAGTAAATCAATCAATATTTGAACTTCCAGCCAGCAGAAACCCATTAACCTTCTGGTCCAAACCCTTGGGTCAACAACTCCAGAAGCCAGAATTAAGAAACCACCATACAATGCATACAGAACTAAATATCCAAGTGAATCAACCATGTAGGCTTTAAACACGATGCTTTGATTGAAGCACATCATAGAAAGAGATTCCCCGCTTTTAAACGAATCCAGTCTTTTTTCAAACTTGGCCAATGTAAGATGTATATGGACTTAAAACTCCTGGCATTTACCCTGGCCAAGTTTGAAAAAAAGAGTGGCTAATATAGTACAGGTAGTCCTCAGTTTACAACAGTTCATTTAGTGACCGTTCAGTTACAACGGCATGAAAAAAGTGAGTTGTTTCTCACACTTGTGACTGTTGCAGCATCCTTGGTGGCATCCTCAGTGGCGCAGTGGTTAGAGTGCTCTATTGCAGGCCACTTCTGCTGACTATCAGCTGTTCAAATCCCACCAGGCTCAAGGTTGAGTCAGCCTTCCATACTTCTGAGGTGAGTAAAATGAGGGCCCAGATTGTTGGGAGCAATATGCTGACTCTGTAAAACCGCTTAGAGAGGGCTGTAAAGCACTATAAAGTGGTATATAAGTCTAAGTGCTATTGCTATCCTAACGGTCACATGATTGTAATCCAGATGCTTGGCAACTGACTCATATTTACAACTGTTGCAGTGTCCCGAGGTCATGTGATCACTTTGTGCAATCTTTTGACAAACAAAGTCAATGGGGAAGCCAGATTCATTTAACTATGGTATTACTACACAAGACAGGTCATTGAATGGAGCAAAATTCACTTAACAAACGTTTCACTTAGCAACAGAAATTTTGGGCTCAACTGTGTTCGCAAGTTGAGGAACTACTTGTATATAGTGTGAATCCCAGCCTGCATTCCACCTCTGTTCATGCAACAGTTTCCCCCATTTGCCTGATGGCAAAGCAAGCTGGTGACAAAGCGGGAACGCAAGTTCGAATCCTTGCGCACCTTGCACAAAAAGCCAGCAGGTGAGACTTCCGCAGTCGCTTCTCTCGGTTTTGAAAAGAGGAAGAAGCCCTTTTGAAAACGGGGCCAAGAAATTTGCGGGAAATTGTCCAGGAGTGAAGACTGACTTGGAGGCACCAATCTGTTTTGCAAACCCGACCTCTCCTCCCCCCACACGCCCAGAAGTTTTTCCCAAGGAAATGGAGAGTAAATGGGCCATCTTGATTTTCCTCCCGGAGGCAACGCAGCGGGACCGTAGCTTTTGATTTCTTCCCTGCCTGGGCCGTGCATGCACAGGGGTGGCAGGGGAACATGGGACAAGGGGCTCCCCGTCTCCCCACGCACGGTCCAGCCCTTTGGAAGAAAAATCCCCCCTCCCCCTTACTGAACTCCGGAGTCGGGTCTCGATCTCCCTCCGTGCAAGGCTTCCTCGCAGCCTCTTGGACTGCTGGAGAGGCTCGGCCTAAGGCTCGCAGCGAGGGAGGGGAAGGTCGAGAGGGAGCAGAATCGGGCACTGTAGAAAGGACGGATGCACTTTCAAACTTTTTCTGGAAAAATGCCGCGGGCACCACATGAGCTCACAAAAAGAGCCAAGCCCGGGGTGGGGGTGGGGAATTCGGGTGAGGGCTGCCCGGTTTTCCCAACGGTTGCTGAGGGAGCCCCCTGGTGGATCCTGCGTGCAACACCAAATGGACCCTGATACTCATGTTCCATGCTGGCCTGGGATGATGGGCATTGGAGTAGAAGGAAAGGCTCCCTCTGACATTGCTGTAGCAGGCAGCAATTTCTGGACTTTCCTGGGTTTTTTTTTTATGATCTAAGAATCTGTGACCTTGCGAATATTGAGAAAAATCTCTGTGGAGGTTCAAAAGGAACAGGAGCATCTTCGAAGCCCAGATTTGTGTCATGTGGTTGTTGGCAAAGTCAGCCCTGAAATGGGGGACGATAAGAGGGCCGGCAGAGTCACAGAATGGGAAGTGAAGGCTTAAGAAAATTAAGATTTGCGTTGATGTTTTATTTCCATTATTTCAGCTGCCTTTTCAAATTCATGCCTCTGGGCAGTTAACAGCGATTCAAAGCAGCAAGTTGGTTCAAAACAGCAAGTTGCGGCAGCAAAAATGAGAGGAATCCTAAAGAAAGGATCTCCCAAGGAAACAAGTTTCAAAATGGAGAGATAGATAAAACTCATGGAAGTTTTAGAAATTTTACCTCAAAACAAGGCACCATGATGGAGATAAATGGGAGAATGGTGTCTCAAAGGTGACTGGAGGAAAAGTGGAATTAGAAAATGAAGGGAAATCTTGTGAAGTACATATAAAGTTCAAATTCCATGAGGTAAAAAAGAAAAATAGCTTTGTTTCAATTGTTCACTAGGGAAGATAATGCAGGAAATATGAGTAGGAAGTTGAAAGACAATGTCAGTTAACTGTACAAAACAAAGTACCCATTTTCTTCCAGTCAAATAGTTAGATTCCCAGGTTTGAAGAGATTAGTGTGCATGAGAAGGTGACAGTGTAAGAACAAAGAGATTTATCTACATTAATGAAAGAAATGGGGGGAAATTAAGCAATTTAAATAGAATTAACACCTCTCTCTTGCTCAAAACTGGGTTCTTTTCAGCTGACTAAAAATGGTGCCTTTTCACCCGTTTGATCCAGAACCATTAATGAGCAGTATTTGAATAAAAAGCTTTAAGCCAGCATGAACTGTCAGGTGCAAGATGTCAGGAGGCAGGATAGAGTTCAAAAGTACCACACATTTATTTCATGTTACTTGTATACAAGAATCTGAACTAATGATCAACATGAATTTCCACCAGATAAAAGTCAATGGACTTCAAGGGTGGGCTTCATCAAATTTGCAGGTGAGTTTGCAGTTACTGTTGTTGAGCCAGGTACGATTTATTCTGCACCTGTGCATTGTTGTTTTTTCTTCCTAAATGTAAAGTTTTATTTTTCTCATCACTGGATTGTATTTTCTTAAATAGGAACCAATGTTCAAGTCTATGAAGATCCTTCTGAATCTTGAGCCTATCTTCTAATCTAAAGTGTTGGCTTGATGCCTTCTGCAAATTTGAGTTCTCCTGCTATCCCCTCATTAAAAATTCGTTTATGAAGATGATGAAGGTGACTGGGCTGAAGAAAGAAGATTGAGGTACCTCACTGCATGCTTCCCTCCACAGGATACACTGTTTGCTCCATTGAGGGCTTTGGTCAGCTGGTTACAAATCCATTTGGTGGTGGTGTTATCTATCCCACATTTTTCTATTCTTACCAAAAAAGTAAGCTGTGGACAACTTTTGTCAACTATCTTATTATAAACTCCAAATATTCTATGCCCCAGCATTTTGTTGGTACACTCATTTAGTCATTTTATCAAAGAGTTGGCTGGTTCAATCCTGTGTATCTTTTACAAAAGATACCCAATAAAAACCATTAGGTCACAGGCAAACGTAAAAAGTAGAAGGAATCTGGTTGAACACGTCACGTTAGTTAGATAACCTTTATTGCCATTTTTTTCTGTGGGCACACTGTCACACATTAAAAATGAAATTCAGTTTCCTGCTCTCAAAAGTGTACACATACTAACACACATATAGATATGCTATATACATATGTATATATAAACCTACACCCTAACATATAAATACATATAAATATTAATCACTGTCCATCTTGAATACATAATGGAAAGAGGAAGAGAGTACACAAGGTTGATACTGTAAGGAACCAAACTGACTGAATCTGCATATTGTCAGTGCTGCCTCCATCCAATTTGGTTGAAGAATAGATCTTGCAATTTTTTTTCTGTGATCACCAGAGGTTGAGAACCCGATGGGGTGGGGTCAGAGCTTGGACTACTACGATGAGTATTACTAAACTTAAATATTGCTTTTGTTGAGAAAGAATCTCAACAATTATACCAGTGGTAGAAGGGCATCATGTAGGGTATCGAATCGTCCAGCACGGATTCGGTCTCAGCTGGGGCATGACTTTCTTCATCTTTTACCTTTCTGGGAGCTAAAGGGGTAAACCATAATATTGGTTTCTTGATGTGTAACATAGGGAAAAGCCCCAGTGCTGATGGCCTCCACTCCTTTTGCCATTCCATCATTAATTTAAAAATCTTTCTGGAAGCTAGTATCCAGAGAAAAACACAGAATCCTTTTAAGAGAGAATGCTTCTGATGCATCAGTCTAGAAGTTCTAAGTCCATCAACTCCCAATACACCCTGCTGATAAAGGAAACTGGAATAATTACCTATTTGGATCAGTTGACTTTTAGCTAGCAGAAGCTGTGAATTGTCAGCCTGAGGAAGGTGGAAAAGGGTTAGCAAATAGGTATACCATTTATTTGGATTATTACTCAGATGGTCCTTGCATGAGATTTTAGACCATTATAGGTAGTCCTCAATTTACAATTCATTTAGTCATTGTTCAACGTTATACCACTGCTGAAAAAAATGGACACAACCCTTTTTCAAATGTATGACCATTGTGGCATCCCCATGGTCATCTGATCAAATTTCAGATGCTTGGTGATTGACTCATATTTATGACAGTTGCAGTTTTCCTAAGCCATGTGATCACGTTTTGTGACTTTCTGACAAGCAAAGCAAACAGGGAAGCCTGATTCATTTCACAACAGCGTTACTAACCTACCACAGAGATTCACTTTGTCAAGAAAAGTCGTAAAATGGGGCAAAACTCACTTAACTGACTCAGCAACAGAAATTTTCAAGCTCAATTGCACACATATGCCAAGGATTACCTGGATTTCAACTGAAGCACTTCTCACATTTCCCTTTATTGATATGGTTTCTCTCCTGTGTGGATCCTTTCATGCCTGGTAAGAGCAGAATTCCACCTAAAGTCCTTTCCACATTCCACACATTTATATGGCTTCTCTTCTCTGTGGATCATCTTGTGGGAATCAAGATGTCTGCTGCAACTAAAGTGCTTTCCACACTCCATGCATTTAAAGGGTCTTTCTCCTTTGTGATTCCTTTGATGGACTATAAGGGAGCTATGATGCGAGAAGGTCTTTCCACATTCTTTGCATTGATATGACTTCTCTCCTGTATGGATATTCATATGGGAATTGAGACGAGTGCTAGAGGGAAATGTCTTTCCACACTGCATGCACTGATATGGTTTATCTCCTGTGTGGATCCTCTGATGGGAACGGAGATTACTACTGCAAGTGAAGCTCTTTCCACACTCAATACATTGATATGGTTTCTCCCCTGTGTGGATCCTTTTATGCCTGGTAAGAGCAGAATTCCACCTAAAGTCCTTTCCACATTCCACACATTTATATGGCTTCTCTTCTCTGTGGATCATCTTGTGGGAATCAAGATGTCTGCTGCCACTAAAGGTCTTTCCACACTCCATACATTTATAAGGTCTTTCGCCTTTGTGATTCATTTGATGCATTGTATAAGACTTAGAATAACGGAAGGTCTTTCCACACTCCATGCATTGATAGGGTTTCTCTCCTGTGTGGATCCTCTTATGGGAGGCAAGATAACAACTCCTATAAAAACCCTTTCCACACTCCATGCATTTATAACGTCTTTCTCCTTTGTGATTCCTTTGATGAATTGTAAGAGAGCTATGATGTGAGAAGGACTTTCCACATTCCTTGCATTGATATGGCTTCTCTCCAGTGTGGACATTCATATGGGAATTGAGACGAGTGCTAGAGGGAAATGTCTTTCCACACTGCATGCACTGATATGGTTTATTTCCTGTGTGGATCCTCTGATGGGAACGGAGATTACTACTGCAAGTGAAGTTCTTTCCACACTCCACGCACTGATATGGTTTCTCCCCTGTGTGGACCCTCTTATGGGAAGTAAGACGACTACCACAGCGAAAGGTCTTTCCACACTGCATGCATTGATATGGTTTCTCTCCTGTGTGGATCCTCTGATGGGAACTGAGACTACTACTGAAAGTAAAGCTCTTTCCACACTCCATGCATTGATATGGTTTTTCTCCTGTGTGGATCCTCTGATGGGAATTAAGACGACTGCTACAATGAAAGGTCTTTCCACACTGCATGCATTGATATGGTTTCTCTCCTGTGTGGATTCTCTGATGGGAACTGAGACTACTACTCATAGTAAAGCTCTTTCCACACTCCATGCATTGATATGGCTTCTCTCCTGTGTGGATTCTCTTATGGGAATTAAGACGGCTGCTACAGGGAAAGGTCTTTCCACACTGCATGCACTGATATGGTTTCTCTCCTTTGTGGATACTCTTATGGTAACTAAGACCACTACTGAAAGTAAAGCTCTTTCCACACTCCATGCATTGATATGGTTTCTCTCCTGTGTGGATTCTCATATGGGAATTCAGATCACTGCTACAGGGAAAGGTCTTTCCACACTGCATGCATTGATATGGCTTCTCTCCTGTGTGGATCCTCTGATGGGAACTGAGACCACTACTGAATGTAAAGCTCTTTCCACACTCCATGCATTGATATGGCTTCTCTCCTGTGTGGATCCTTTTATGGGAATAAAGACGACTGCTCAACGGAAAGGTCTTTCCACACTGCATGCACTGATATGGTTTCTGCCCTGTGTGGATACTCTTATGGGAATTGAGACTACTACTGTGAGTAAAGGTCTTTCCACACTCCATACATTGATATGGTTTCTCTCCTATGTGGATCCTCTTATGGGAATTGAGACTACGGCTGCAAGTAAAGCTCTTTCCACACTCCATGCATTTATAAGGTCTTTCGCCTTTGTGATTGCTTTGGTGTCTTATAAGAGAGATATAATAAGAGAAACTCTTTCCACACTCCATGCATTGATATCGCTTCCCTTTACAAAGGAAATGGATCGCTTGGCATTCCTCCTTACAATTCTTATTCTTCTGCCCATTATAACCTTAAAAAAGAAAAATGAAAACTGTAGCAAGAATAGAACAATCAAAACTTTTCTTCTGAAATTTAGCCAAAGAATCATCAATATATTTTGGCTTCTTTGTTGGCAAACATGAAGATTCCAAACTAAGATTTTAGCAAGGACCCAATTCCAAATGTATCCATACTGATCCTCATATAAGAAGATTGGATCACATCACAATGAATCTAAGACACAACCCTGATCTAATCTTTGACCTGTGACTATTCCCTGGGGCCACAAACTCCTGAAGTCCATTGGACATGGTGTCATGCCAGGTCAACAACATACCTACCAGCTTTCCAACATCATTGGAAGTCTCATCCCCACTTGTCTGAAGAGCAGAATCTTTGAAAGCCAAGGGAAAATTCTGGATGGCAATACCTCCCCACCATCAATTCGGCTGATGTTGAACACAAATGGGCACATCTCAGGGAAGGGACATTCTACTCTGGACCCATCCAGTCTTGGTTATACTGGCCCAGGACCACCAGGGACCTAGAGATGAGATTCAGGAGAAGGCAGCCATCTCTGCAGCCTATCCCTCAGACTCTTGCATCAGCCTAGAAACTAGGTCAGTGACTTCTCATTCAGTATTAGGGATGAATGCTGACTGGGTGACTTTGGGCCAGTCTCTCTCAGCTCAACCCATCTCACAGGATTGCTGTTGTAGGAAAAACAGCCGGAGGAAGGAATATTGAGTTTGTCCACTGCCTTTATTATTTACAAAAAATAGAGGCAAGATATAAATAAATGTTTTTAATCACTTATTTCCCTAAAACTATTTTAAAATAACATCTAAGCTCCCCCCGCCCGCCCCCCAGGACCCCATTACATTTCTGTTTCTGAGCAGACATAGGGATTCTTACCCAGAGAAGCCAGATTCCTGGAATTCTCCAGCATGACTTCTCCATGGAGCGCTTTTTGGACAGGATCCAGCTGAGACCACTCCTCCTTGGAGAAATACACAGCCACGTCCTCAAAAGACACACCACCCTGAACAAGGAAACAAGTTTTCCTTTTAACATATCATGTCAATTCAACATATCATGTCAAATCCAGTGGACAAAATGGGCATCTTATGCAGAATTCAGAATGAGATCTTACTGCTTTTGACTGATGGCAGAACTGAAGCACATTGGATCATGTTGGAAGTATTTGGAATGCCTTTCAGTGTAACCAGCTAAAATAGTTTTCTTGGTCAATTGGTAATTGGGTGTTAATTCACTAGTTATCAGTGGCTCCTGTTAGGAATATGAGTCACCTAACAGCTATTTGAGTTAGAAATATATAAACCAGGATAAACATTTTAAAACTGTATCTTTAAGAAAATGCAAAACTGTAATTAGGTGTGATTTCTCAAACTTCCATAAGATGGAGCCAGAAACCTGGGTTGTTTCATCTGAGTCTCAGGAGAGAGTGTGAGTGTATCTGTTTCCTTCTGTTGGAAAGTATTGCGGTTTCTCCATTCTTCCTAATTGACTGATATTCCTGGATTTGATGTAAGTCTGATACTGAACTGTTTTTGACACTGGACTTTGATATTTGGATTATCCCTGGATTGAAAACTGACTGATTTACTCCTGAATGACTTTTGGACTGCCTATCTTTGAACTTTCCTTTTGCCTTTCTGGAAGTAAAAACCTAAATTTACTGTACAGTGTATCTGTGTGCTCTCTGTGTATTATTCCAACACTACTCTCTATACGTCTCCCTGTATGTGCTCATTCTCCTAATGGGGAATTACCTCAACAGCTCCTATTCTTCCTACAGTGTGCAATGCCAAATACTGGCAAAACCCACCTGACATTTTTGCTAATAGCTTACTTTACCACTGAGGGGCAAACATAACCCAATTCCACAGCTTCCTGAAGGTGTCAGAAAAGCTTGTAACAAGATATGTCTATCCTGGTCACATTTGTCCCAAAGATGATTTTCAAAAGGGGAAAAAAATATTTGTTGTAATGTCCGTGAGAATGACCCACTGGGGGAAGAACCCTGATGCTGACAACAGTCTGGTCAACGAAGTCCTATTCTTAGAAACAGCAATATATTACATTGAACTCTATAATAAAATAAAATCCATTCAAGATTCATGGAGTTTTTCTCATGTTTTTCCTCCTTACCTGAAGTAGCGGTTCAGCCAATCTCTCAGCTCCACCACAAAGACGAAGTGATTCAAAAAATTCCAAGGAGAGCTTTCTACTCTCTGTGAGAAAGAGAAAAATAGTGGAAGCAGATTTGTTAGGAGAGATTGCAATGAAAAGAGAAAAAGAATCAGCTAAATATTGAAATCTCACATGATACATAAAGAGCTTTTCTTACCTGGTGTGGTGTCCTGACTTTGATCGTTGTGTAAGTTCTCCCTCAACAGCAGCTCTTCAGAAGATTTGAATGAATCTTGCCTCCCCTTGGGATATTCTGTCATAGCTTCCAAGGATTTCTGGACATGATGTGAGACAAAAAACAATGAAAGACACTAAGGAATTTTCATAATGCACCTTTAAACTAGCAGACCCAAATATCCCTAAATATCCCTAAATTCATCCTCTAGAAGAAATTCATCCTCTAGAAGCCTTACGTATTGATAGTCCCAGAAAACTCTGCTAAAAGGGAATTAACAAATTCAGAGAGATTCTCTTTAGAGCTGAAATGATTTCCATGCATTGATATCGCTTCTCTTTCCCTTCTTTCAAATTGATCGCTTGGCATTTCTCCTTACAATTCTTATTCTTCTGCCCATTATAGCCTTAAAAAAGAAAAATGAAAACAATGATAACATAAGAGAACAATCAAAACTTGTCTTCTGAAATTTAGCCAAAGAATCATCAATATATTTTGGCAGCTTTACTGGCAAACATGACAATTCCAAACTACGACTTTAGCAAGGAAACTTCCAAATGCACCCCTACTGTTATTCATATAACCAGACTGGATCGCATCACAGTGAATCTAAGACACAACCTAATCTTTGATCTGTAACTATTCCACGGGACCACAAACTCCTGAAGTCCATTGGACACAGTATCATGCTGGGTCAACCACATTCCTACCAGCTGCCCAACTTCATTGGAAGTCTCATCCCCACTTGTCTGCAGGGCAGAATCTTTGAATGCCAAGGGGAAATTCTGCGTGGCAATAGCTCCCCACCCTCAAATGGGCTGATGTTGAACACAAAAGAGCACCTCTGAGAAAAGGGACATTCTACTCTGGACCCATCCAATCTTGGTTATAGAAGCTCAGGGCCAACAGGATCCTAGAGATGAGATCCAGGAGTAAGCAGGACCTTGCTCAAGAGAGCCAAATCATCTCTGCAGATTCTTCTGTGGCATGGAAAGGAATATTTAGTATTTTATGAGCAGAAAGCATTAAAAAAAACTACGCAGTTTTCAGAATTTTCTTTCAATAAATTTCCTTCTTCCATAAAGTCAGTTTGGTCAAAGTGTTAAGGCACAAGGCTAGAAACTAGGCCGGTGAGTTCTAGTTCTGCCTTAGGCATGAAGGCTGGTTGGGTGACTTTGGGTCAGTCTCCCTCTGCTCAACCCATCTCACAGGATTGCTGTTGTAAAGAAAACAGCAGGAGGAAGGAATATTGAGTTTTTCCACTGCCTTTATTATTTACAAAAAATAAAAGCAAGATATTAATAAATGTTTTTAACCACTTATTTCCCTAAGCCTATTTTTAAATAAGATCTAAGCCACTCTCTCAGACCCCATGTCATTTCTATGTTTCTGAGGAGACAAAGGGATTCTTACCCAGAGAAGCCAGATTCCTGGAATTCTCCAGCATGACTGCTCTATAGAGCTCTTTTTGGTCAGCATCCAGTTGAGACCACTCCTCCTTGGAGAAATACACAGCCACGTCCTCAAAAGACACACCACCCTGAACAAGGAAACAAGTTTTCCTTTTAACTGATCATGTCAATTCAAAGAGAGAGATCCAGTGAACAAAGTGGGCATCTTGTGCAGTATTCAGAATGAGATGTCACTGCTTTTGACTGATGGCACAACTGAAGCCCATTCGATCATGTTGGAAGTATGTGGAATGCCTTTCCGTGTAGCCAACTAAAATACTTTTCTTGGTTAATTGGTAGTTGGGTCTTAAATTCATTAGTTATCAGTGGTTCCAGTTCTTCCTAGGAAGTGCAATGCCAATTACTGGCAATACCCACCTGGCATTTTTGCCAATGGGTTACTTTATCCACTGAGGGGCAAATGTAACTCAACTCCACACCTTCCTGAAAGTGTTAGAAGAGCCTGTAACTATATATGTCTATGGAGATTCTAAATCAAAAGGTCAGGGTTGTCCCAAAGATGCTTTTGAAAAGGGAACAAAAAAAGCATTTTTTGTAATGGTATGTGAGAATGACATGGGGAGGAAGATTGACATGAATGACTATTGAATGCTGACAATAGTCTGGTCAAGTAAATCTGTGAAGCAGGAATGATGGAGAAAGTGGGAAAAGACCCTAAAAAAGGGAACGATGGGCTAAACTAAATATGAATTTTGAATCTAATATCATATTCATATTACTTAGGAACACTGAACTCTAGAACCAAATGAAACCCATTCAAGATTCATGGAACTTTTCCGATGTTTCTTCTCCTTACCTGAAATAGCGGTTCAGCCAATCCTTCAGCTCCACCACAAAGACGAGGTGATTCAAAAAATTCCAGGGACAGCTTTCCGCTCTCTGTGAGAAAAATGGTGGAAGGAGATTTGTTACAGACGTTCCAATCAAGAGAAGCAAAAGAATCAGCTAAATTTTGAAATCTCATATCGCACAGAAAGAGCTTTTCTTACCTGGTGTGGTGTCTTGACTTTGATCGTTGTGCAAGTTCTCCCTCAACAGCAGCTCTTGAGAAGTTCTGAATGAATCTTGCCTCCTCTTGGGATATTCTGTCATAGCTTCCAAGGATTTCTGGACATGATGTGAGACGACAAAGAAAGAAAGACACTAAGGAACTTTCATACTAGACCTTTAAAATAGCAGACCCAAATGTCCATTTGCAAAATTAGAAAGAGAATGGAAGAATTTCCCCAAACACAACCTCTGGAAGAAAAAATGGAACAACTGGCCTAATCCCAGAAAACTCTGCCAAAAGGGAATTGACAAATTCAGAGAGATTCTCCTTGGAGCTGAAATCATTACATTCTCATACCTGCATCTTTTCCGATTCCTGGGCCAGGAGGAAGCCTTCGGCCAGGGCCACCGCCTGGGGAGTGGTCTCTGCTCCACACTCCCCCACCCATTTCTCCATCTCTGGGGGAAGGAGAGAAAGGAACTGCTTCAGGAGCACCAAGTCCAGTATCTGAGTCCTTGTGTGTCTTTCCGGCTGCAGCCATCGACGGCAAAGCTGGTGAAGCCGACTGCAAACATCCCGGGGACTCTTATCTTCCTGGAACTGCACTTTGCTGAAGTGACAACACTGGACCTCTGAACTGCTGCCTTCCTCTTCTTGGCTCTTCTCCCCAGGACTTGTTCCATTCTTGCCACAGTTCCAAGGCTGAGTAACTGGAGGGTCTTTTCCAACTCCCGCATCTGCTGGGCATCGTGTCTCCATCTTTTCTCTGGTCTCTAATCCGGCCCCAAAATGGATGGATGGATCTCCCAAGTGCTACTAATCAGAAGACAGACATCTGCCCAAATCTCCTAAAGGCCATTCAGCTCTCTTTCCTCACAAGGTACTTTGGAATCCAGTGAACCAGGCAAGATTTCCAACTTATATATATCTGAAATGGAAAACAAAGGAAACTTCCAGAAATACAGGCTGACCAACTTAACAACTGAGCATCCACAAAAAACCAAATAAAAAATTCTTATGAACCCAACAATATCTGGAAAGAGGGAAGAAATCTTACTAGTTGGTAGGCTAATATATCTGCGTGTAGAAAAAATTCTGTAGCAACCTTCTGCATTAACTTTGATCAAGGACTAAAAACTTTAGATGCATAAATTTAAAACATTCCTTGTTTTCAAATTCCTACTTACTTAAATAATGTTGATGGCTGCTTGCAACGTTAAAAACAATCTTTGTACAATTCAGATCATAAATGTCTCAGGTCACAAACAGCCAGTCAGATGAGTGGCTTTCTAAATCGATTTCATAGGTAAATCATTCAATTATTGAACTTCCAGTATAACGCTAGATAGCAGCTCCCCATTAACTTCCTGGTATATGCAGTATGCCATTTGCAGATCTGTACATTGGGGGAACAAAACAGCCACTTCATAAACACATGGCAGAACATAGGAAAATAAATTAATCAGGAGAAGATTCAGCAGTCCATCTGTAAGGTCTTGCCTCTCCAACTCTTCGCAAGAAAGCAGGATTCTTTGAAACTCAAGTTTTTCCAAAACAGGAGGGTTTTTTTGAAAGGTTTGTGATAGCAAGAGATCTAGGCAGGAATTAAATCTTCTCACTTAAAAAGCAGCAATTTAAAGCAGTGCAAACAAAATCCCTTCCACAGCACAGCAATGCAGGAAACGAAATTCATATAGACATCTCTCCAAGCAGGAAATGGAAAAAGAAACTTCATATAGAGATTCCCTCCAATCCTCTTCCCTTCCACCAGAAGACCAGCGTCCCAATACAAATATATGGGACCTGACACCATCGGCATTTAAAAGGCAAAACATGAAAGTGCACATTTTGGACAGGGAGCACTGCTGGTTTGAAAGAGGGTTCAAAGAGGCCATAGATGTCAAAATTGAACAGCCCTTTCTCAATAAGACATCATCTAACTCCAGTCTAACACACAAGACTTCTCAACAGTTCCAGGAAGACTCCACACCCGTCTGCACCACTCAGAATCTGAAGACACAACTCCAGGTGGCCTTTAGGACTAGCTAACACAATGCAAATGACCAGCTGTCTGCAAGGAGGGTACATCCATCCATTCCCTGCCCCCCACAAGCCTCTTGGATGAGAAGCAAAAGTCTTCTAAGAAAAACAAGAAAGTCCAGTTGCCTCTTCAAAAAGCACGTTTGGACATGGATGGCAGAGAATCTCCATAGACTCCTGGAGCAAACCACTACAGGTCCCAGAGAAATCACCATCAACAAGCCACCACTCAATGAAAACAGAATAATAACCGAATCAACAAAGCATTTACGGCTTAACTTGATGCTTCGATGCAGGCATCTCCTGGAAAGAGGTTTCTCACGTTTCGCTTAATTCTAAATGGCTCCGACCTTTTTCACTGTCCCGAATTTCCTCCTGGAGGCAACGCAGGGGGACCGTAGCTTTTGATTTCTTCCCTGCCTGGCCCTATAAGTACAGGGGAGGAACTGGGACAAGGGACTCCTCACTTTCCAGGACTCCGAACTTGATGAAGTTTTGCGTCTAGGTCCAGCCCTGGGAAGAACAATCCCCCCTCCCACTTACTGAACTCCGGAGTCAGGTCTTGATCTCCCTCCGTGCAAGGCTTCCTTGCAGCCTCTTGGACTGCAGGAAAGGCTCGGCCTAAGGCTCGCAGCGAGGGAGGGGCGGGTCGAGAGGGAGCAGAATCGGGCACTGTAGAAAGGACGGACGCGCTTCCACCCTTCGCTGCAAAATGCCCCGCGAGACTCTCGGACCTGGTGAAAGCGCGCATGCCCAGTTCTCTCCTGAAACGTGTAAGGGGCGACCTGCCTTTCCAACCTGGGGAGCCCCCTGGTGGATCCTGCGTGCAACGCCAAATGGACCCTGTCAGGGCATAGGACAGTTCATCATGTTCCATGCTGGCCTGGGATGATGGGCATTGGAGTAGAAAAAAAGGCTCTCTCTGACATTGCCTGACTGCAGCAGGCAGCAATTTCTAGACTTTCCTTTAATGGTCTAAGAACCATCTGTGAACTTGTGACTATTGAGAAAACCTCTATGGAGGCTCAAAGGAAGAGAGGCCTCTCTCTGAAGCCCAGATTTGTGGTATGTGGTTGTTTGCAAAGTCAGCCCTGAAGTGAGGGAAGTGAAGAGGGCTGGCAGGGTCACAGGGTGGGAGCCCCCTGGTGGATCCTGCGTGCAACGCCAAATGGACCCTGAGAGGGCGTCATGTTCCATGAGGTCTTGGGATGATGGGCATTGGAGTAAAAGGAAAGACTCCCTCTGCCTGTCTGCAGCAATTTCTACACTTTCTTTTTCAGAATGATCTTTGATCTTGTGAATATTGAGAAAATCTCTGCAGAGGCTCAAAAGGAACAGGAGCATCTTCGAAGCCCAGATTTGTATCATGTAGTTGTTGGCTAAGTCAGTCCTGAAATGGAGGACGATAAGAGGGCTGGCAGAGTCACAGGATGGGAAGTGAAGGCTTAAGAAAATTAAGATTTGCATTGATGTTTTATTTCCATTATTTCAGCTGCCTTTTCAAATTCATGCCTCTGGGCAGTTAACAGCGATTCAAAGCAGCAAGTTGGTTCAAAACAGCAAGTTGCGGCAGCAAAAATGAGAGGAATCCTAAAGAAAGGATCTCCCAAGGAAACAAGTTTCAAAATGGAGAGATAGATAAAACTTATGGAAGTTTTAGAAATTTTACCTCAAAACAAGGCACCATGATGGAGATGAATGGGAGAATGGTGTCTCATAGGTGACTGGAGGAAAAGTGGAATTAGAAAATGAAGGAAGGCAAATCTTGTGAAGTACATATACAGTTCAAATTGCATGAGGTAAAAAAGAATGGCTTTGTTTCGGTTTTTCACTAGGAAAGATAGTGCAGGAAATATGAGTAGGAAGTTGAAAGACAATGTTAGTTAACTGTACAAAACAAAATACCAATTTTCTTCTAGTCAAAAGAGTTAAAGATTCCCAAGGTTTGAAGAGATTAGTGTGGATTAGAATGTGACAGTGCAAGAACAACAGAGATTTATCTACATTAATGAAAGAAAGAAATGGGGGAAATAGTTAAGCAATTTAAAAAGAATGGAATTAACATCTCTCTCTTGCCAAAAACTTGGTTCTTTTCAGCTGACTCTTCTCAGTCTTCTATAATGGAGAAAATTGACATAGTGGCTACAAAACTAAGATTGATGCCCTTTTACCAGTTTGGTCCAGAACCATAAATGAGCATTATTTGAATAAATAGCTTCAAACTGGCCTGAGTCTCTGAAAACCTGAAGTGTTCCCCCACTTCCTTACAAAAGTTTTCCTGTTTTTAATTTTTAATACACTAGAATTTAAAATTATCTCATAAATAACCATAGCAGGGATATTTAATTTTATTTATACCCACAATTTTTATTCAATTCTAATTATAATCCAATTAACTCTAATTAAATCCAATTTATTAAAATTGAATTTAGAGATTTCCTGATTATCATGTCATAAAGACAAAATAGCAATAGCTATAGCACTTAAACTTATATACCTCTTCATAGTGCTTTACAAAACTCCATAAACAGGTTATAGAATCGGCATATTGCCCCCAATGATCTGGGTCCTCATTTTATAGGCCTCAGAAGAAGGGAAGGTTCAATCAACCTTGAGCTGGTCAAAATTGAATTCCTGGCAGTCAGCAGAACTAGCTTGCAATCTAACCACTGCACCACCATGGCTCTAATGCTTCAAAAAATGTATTTGAACATGGATTTCACTTCTCATTCTGGTCTCTTTCGTGAGACGAATTCCTCATCCTGAAACTTTTCACATGATACATTGATATATATGTGATTTTGTTCTATTCCTCTTGCTTGAATTGTTATATTCCAAAGATAGATAGTCGTCAACTTGGAACAACTGACCGTTCAAAGTTACAATGGCATTGTAAAAGAGGACTTATGACCATTTTCCACTCTTATGACCATTGAAGTATGATCCCAATCTACATTTGGAGGTTTGACAAGTGACTCACATTTATGATGGTTGTAGTGTTCAAGATTCACATGATCACCTTTTGCGCCATTCTGACAAAGTCAATGGGGAAGCCAGATTCACTTAACAACCACGATACTAATTTAATATACAAGAGAATAATACCCGAATCAACAAACCATTTACACCAGGCTTGTCCAACCCACGGCCCATGGGCCGCATGCGGCCCAGGTCGCCTTGTAATGCGGCCCAGTGCCCACCCCAACCTTCGTGCCAGAGCCAGTGAGGAGGAGAGGCAGGCGCGAGGCGGGGCGAGGCGAGCACCATGCCAAGCAGTAACAGAAAAGGCGGGCGCCGTCAGAGCGCCACCTCCTGCTGTTGTCGCCGGCGCTGCTGCTTCTGCCCCTGCCACCGCTGCCGCCGCTTCTGCCCCTATCGCTTCTGCCCCCGCCCCCGCCGCTTCTGCCCCCGTCGCCGCCGCTGCTTCTGCCTTCCAGTCCTGCCGCATCCAGCCAGCCCATTTGCAGGAGGAGAGGTAGGCGTGAGGGGGGGCGAGCTTTCTCCCCCCGCCACAAAATGGCCGGAAGATAAACCATGATAAACCATGATAAAAAACCGTGATAAAAAAATAAATAATTTTTAATAAATAATTCATAATAAATAATAAAAACATCTCACTAATTTCATTTCCAAATAAATTTAATATGTTAACTATGTTTTCTATGGTTTTTTTGCATGATCAGGTATCGTTACTGTTATTTTATTTTATGTGCGGCCCAAACCAAATTTTCATCTTCTAATGTGGCCCAGGGAAGGTGAAAGGTTGGACACCCCTGATTTACACCTTAACATGATGTTTTGATGCAGGCATCTCCTGGAAAGAGGTTTCTCACTTTTCAAAGAGGTACTTTTATTAGGAGAACCAAATGCAACAAGTTTCAGGCAAGATCTGAGGTAAAAGCTACATGAAGCAGCAAATTGAAACAAATTGTAGAGCCCAACTTCCCCTGGTAACTAGGCAACCAGAGGGCAACCACCAGCCAGGAAATGTTTTGATGAAGTATTTGATTCAAGTACATCTCCTCTGGCTGCTGCATACCAAAACTAGAAGAAATGACCTTGGAGAGATAAGCAAAGCCCAGTTGGTTTCAGAAAGGCTGTCTAGGGTTTGTTCTGCATTCTGTCTTGGTGAGATTGCCAAACCCTCACTTCCTGTAAAGGGCTTCTGCAGGAACCTGGAATTACCTGTTTATCCTGCAGAAAACTTTGGCCTTTAAAGGAATAAGATGCCCAGTTGTACAATGCTGGGAAGCATCACTCGGCTTTTCTAACTTGCAATCAATATATACAAGTTGTGGCTGAACTTGTCCTTGATTTCTTGGGAGGAACCAAAATGAAGAAATGATTTTCTGATTTCCCTTCTCCTGAGACTTGGGTCTTCTCCCACTTTTTAATTCCGGGAGGTAAATCTAATAAAGCAGATGGCTAAATATACAAGTCTGGCATAAAAAAGTATTGGGAGAATGGGAACTGCAGTCCCAAGATGAGGAACCCAATGGATTCTATCACCTTCATCTTTGGTTCAACTCGTAAAGCAAGTCTTCCCTGGTTGGGGTTCAACACTTAATAATCGTCATAGGATACAACAAGCAACCAAATCACATTATAAAACAATCAATACAATTGTTATGATGCAAACAACAAGATTACAGTCATACAGTCATAAGTGGGAGGAGATGGGTGAGAGGAAGGATGGGAAGATTAATAGTAATAGTAGTGCAGGTCTTGTGATATGATAGAACCTAGAAATTTAAAAGTCTCTATTGTTCATACTGTGTTGTCTAGTATTGTAAGAGGTAGTAGTATGGGAGGGTTTCTCCTAAAGTCTATCACCAATTTCTACAGTTTTGAGTGTTTTCAGTTCCAGATTGTTCTGGTTGCATCACGAGGCTAGTTGTTCAACCTCTTGTCTGTATGCGGATTCATCTTTCTCTCGAATGAGGCCAATCACTGTTGTATCATCTACAAACTTCAGGAGTTTAACAGATGGATCATTTGAGATGCAGTCTTTGGTATATAGGAAGAAGTGGAGAGAGCACAAAGCCTTGTGGGGGAGGGCTGTCCTAATTGTAAAGATATCTGATGTGATTCTGCCTAGTTTCACCTGCTGCTTCCTGTCTGTTAGGAAGCTTATGATCCACTTACAAATGTGTTCAGGTACCGCTAGCTGGTTTAGAAGAGTGTCTGGAATGATGGTATTGAATGCTGAACTGAAGTCTACCAAGAGGACCCTTGCGTAGGTATTTGGAGATTAAAGGTGTTGTTTTCCTAAGCCATGTGATCACCTTTTATGACTTTCTGACAAGCAAAGCCAATAGAGAAGCCAGATTCATTTCACCACCGCATTACTAACTAAACAACAGTGATTCACTGTGTGAAGGAAAGTCGCAAAACAGGGTATAACTCACTTAACTGTCTCAGCAACATAAATTTTCAAGCTCAATTGCAGGCATACGCCAAGGACTACCTGGATTTCTATTGAAGCACTTTTCTTCATTGATATGGTTTCTTCCCTGTGTGGATCCTTTTATGCCTGGTAAGAGCAGAATTCCACCTAAAGTCCTTTCCACATTCCACACATTTATATGGCTTCTCTCCTGTGTGGATCCTCTTGTGGGAATTAAGATTACTGCTACAACTAAAGCTCTTTCCACACTCCATGCATTGGTAAGGCTTCTCTGCTATGTGGGTCTTCTTGTGGGAATCAAGAGAACTTGTACAAGTAAAGATCTTTCCACACTCCTTACACTGATATGGTTTCTCTTCTGCATGGATTCTCTTGTGGGAATTAAGACTACTGGTACCAATAAAGGTCTTTCCACACTCCATGCATTGATATGGTCTTTCTCCTTTGTGAATCCTTTGGTGTATTATAAGAGAACGATTGTAACAGAAGGTCTTTCCGCACTCCACACAATATGGCTTCTCTTCTCTGTGGATCATCTTATGGGCATTAAGATGACTAGTACAAGTAAAGCTCTTTCCACACTCCATGCATTTATACGGTCTTTCTCCTTTGTGATTCATTTGATGCATTCTAAAAGACTTAGAATAACGAAAGGTCTTTCCACACTCCATGCATTGATAGGGTTTCTCTCCTGTGTGGATCCTCTTATGGGAAGCAAGATAACAACTCCTATAAAACCCCTTCCCACACTCCATGCATTTATAAGGTCTTTCTCCTTTATGATTCCTTTGATGGATTATAAGGGAGCTATGATGCGAGAAGGTCTTTCCACATTCCTTGCATTGATATGGCTTCTCTCCTGTGTGGCTCCTCTTATGGGAATTAAGACGAGTGCTAGAAGGAAAGGTCTTTCCACACTGCATGCACTGATATGGTTTATCTGCTGTGTGGACCATCTTATGGGAACGGAGATTACCACTGCAAGTGAAGCTCTTTCCACACTGCATGCACTGATATGGTTTCTCTCCTGTGTGGATCCTCTTATGGGAAGTAAGACGACTGCTACAGCGAAAGGTCTTTCCACACTGCATGCATTGATATGGTTTCTCTCCTGTGTGGATCCTCTTATGGGAACTGAGACTACTACTGAAAGTAAAGCTTTTTCCACACTCCATGCATTGATGTGGTTTTTCTCCTGTGTGGATCCTTTTATGGGAATTAAGATGACTGCTATACGGAAAGTTCTTTCCACATTGCATACATTGATATAGTTTCTCTCCTGTGTGGATCCTCTGATGGGAATTGAGACTACTTCTGAAAGTAAAGCTCTTTCCACACTCCATGCATTGATGTGGCTTCTCTCCTGTGTGAATCCTCTTATGGGAATTAAGACGACTAATACAGGGAAAGGTCTTTCCACATTGCATGCATTGATACGGTTTCTCCCCTGTATGGATCCTCTTATGGGAACTGAGACTACTACTGAAAGTAAAGCTCTTTCCACACTCGATGCATTGATATGGTTTCTCTCCTGTGTGGATTCTCAGATGGGAATTAAGATCACTGCTACAGGGAAAGGTCTTTCCACACTTCAAGCATTGATATGGTTTCTCCCCTGTGTGGATACTCTTATGGAAACTGAGACTACTACTGAAAGTAAAGCTCTTTCCACACTCCATGCACTGATATGGCTTCTCTCCTGTGTGGATCCTCTTATGAGAATTAAGACGACTGCTACAGGGAAAGGACTTTCCACACTGCATGCACTGATATGGTTTCTCTCCTGTGTGGATCTTCTTATGGGAATTGAGAGTACTACTATGAGTAAAAGTCTTTCCACACTCCATGCATTGATATGGTTTCTCTCCTGTGTGGATCTTCTTATGGGAATTGAGACTACTACTGCAAGTAAAGCTCTTTCCACACTGCTTGCATTGATATGGTTTGTCTCCTGTGTGGATCCTCTTATGGGAATGGAGACTACTGCTACAAGGAAAGGTCTTTCCACATTCTATACATTGATATGGTTTCTCTCCTGTGTGGATCCTCTTATGGGAATTGAGATTACTACTGCAAGTAAAGGCCTTTCCACACTCCATGCATTTATAAGGTCTTTCTCCTTTATGATTGCTTTGATGTCTTATAAGAGAGCTATAATAAGAGAAGCTCTTTCCACATTGCATGCATTGATATAACTTCTTTTCTGTGTGGCTAGTTTTATGCTGAATCAGAATGTTTTTCCTCCTAAAGTTCTTTCCACATTCCATGCACTGATATGGCTTCTCTTCTGTGTGGATCCTCTTATGGGAATTGAGACTACTGGTATGAATATATGTCTTTCCACATTCCATGCATTGATATCGCTTCTCTTTCCCCTCTTTCAAATGGATCGCTTGGCCTTCCTCCTTACAATTCTTATTCTTCTGCCCACTATAGCCTTAAAAAAGAAAAATGAAAACGGTAGAAAGAATAGAACAATCAAAAATTTTCTTCTGAAATTCAGCCAAAGAATTATCAATATATTTTGGCTTCTTTGTTCGTAAACATGAAGATTCCAAACTAAGATTTTAGCAAGGACCCAATTCCAAATGTATCCCTACTGATTCTCATATAAGAGGACTGGATCATATCATAATGAATCTAAGACCATCCTGAGCTTATCTTTGATGTAGGACTATTCCATGGGGCCACAAACTCCTGAAGTCCATTGGACACTGTATAATGCTGGGTCAACAACATACCTACCACTCCCCAACATCATTGGAAGTCTCATCCTCACTTATCTGCAGAGCAGAATCTTTGAAAGCCAAGGGAAAATCCTGGATGGCAATAGCTCCCCACCCTCAATTTGGCTGATGTTGAACACAAATGGGCACATCTCAGGGAAGGAACATTCTTCTCATGGACCCATCCAGTCTTGGTTATACTGGCCCAGGGCCACCGGGGGCCTAGAGATGAGATTCAGGAGAAGGCAGGACCTTGCTCAAGAGAGCCACACCATCTCTGTAGCCTATCCCTCAGACTCTTGCATCAGCCTAGAAACTAGGTCAGTGACTTCTCATTCAGCATTAGGGATGAATGCTGGCTGTGTTACTTTAGGCAAATCTCTCTCAGCTCAACCCATGTCACAGGATTGCTGTTGTAGGAAAAACAGCCGGAGGAAGGAATATTGAGTTTGTCCACTGCCTTTATTATTTACAAAAAAATAAAGGCAAGATATAAATAAATGGTTTTTTATCACTTATTTCCCTAAACCTATTTTTAAATAACACCTAAGCCCCGCTCTCATACCCCATGATATTTCTATGTTTCTGAACATAGATAGTGATTCTTACCCAGAGAAGCCAGATTTCTGGAATTCTCCAGCATGACTTCTCTGTGGAGCGCTTTTTGGTCCGCATCCAGTTGAGACCACTCCTCCTTGGAGAAATACACGGCCACTTCCTCAAAAGACATACCACCCTGAACAACGAAACAAGTTTTCCTTTTAACAGATAATGTTAATTCAAAGAGAGAGATCCAGTGAACAAAATGGGCAGGAAAAGCAGGAAGCATTGATTTTCCTAGATGCTGAGAAGGCATTCGATAATCTCAGCTGTTCTTGATCCAACAGGTCAAAACTATGGAATTTGTAAATAAATTTAAGGAAATGATAGGTACAATTTATTCAAACTAAAAAGCTAAGGTAATTATAAATGGGGAGACTGCTGAAAATTTTAAGTTTATGAAAGATGTTAGGCAGGGATGTCCAATGTCGCCTCTGCTTTTTATCTTGACCATGGAAGTGCTTTTAAATCATATCAGACAAAGAAAGATAATTGGACTGAAGAGTAAAAAAGAAGAATATAAAGTACAGGCATTTGTGGACGATTTGGTGTTTTTTGTTGAAGAACCAATGGAGTTAGGGGCCTATCTAATTCAAGAATTAGAAGAATATGGGGCGGTAGCAGGATTAAAAATTAATAAAGACAAAACAAAAGTAATAACCAAAAACATGATAGAAAGTCAGAAAAAAGAATTGGAAAGGAAATTGGGACTACAAAGTGTCAAAAAACTTAAATATCTAGGAATTTGGTTAACAGGAAGATGTTCTTCCATAAAAGAGGATAATTATATGAAATTACTTTTACAGATAAAGAAAGACTTGACCAATTGGGAAAATTACAATGATCACTATTAGGCCAAATAGCAGCTATAAAAATGAATATACTACTGAAATTATTATACTATTTTCAAACAATACCTATAAAATTGGATAAGAAAATTTTTCAGGAATTAGGTGAGATGGTAATGAAATTTATATGGATGGGGAAAAAAGCACGAATAAAATTGAAGACGTTACAGGATAGTAGAACCAGAGGCAGCAAGCAGCAATCTTACTATGGGTTAAGGAGTGGATAAACTTAAAAAATAAAAGAATTTTAGCAATAGAAGGTCATGATCTACAAATTGGGTGGCATGCCTTCTTATGGGATAAAAAGAACAAGATTCACTGCTATTTTCATAGACATCTGATAAAGGACTCACTATTACAATCATGGGAGAAAATAAAAAAAACATTATTTGAAAGGACCAAATTGGATCTCATCTATGGAAGCTATATTATATCCAAATACAAGGGACATTAAAAAAATATTAGATGCAAGGAATTAGTAGATGAACAGGGGGAATTAAAAACATTGGACAAACTAAAAGAACAAGGGATAACATTAGATTGGTGGGTATATTTGCAAATTCAAACTAAATTTAAGAAAGATGTAAAGGAACTAGGAATAGACAAAAATTTACAAAAATTGGACTAAATCTTGACAGGCAAGGATGTAAAATTCATAACACGTATGTATAATTATTTACTGGAGGTGGAATTAGAGGAGGAAATTGTCAAAGGATCAATGATCACTTAGGCAAAAAATGTGGGTTATAACATAAATTTGGATGAGTGGTAAAAGACTTGGATGGAGAATTGGAAGCTGACCTTGTCCACAGCATTTAAAGAAAACCAATATAAAATGTTTTGAAGATGGCACTTAATGCCGGCACGACTGGCAAAAATGTATCCAAATATGAAACCAGAATGCTGGAAGTGCAAACAAAAGAAAGGAACATTTTTCCATATGTGGTGGCAATGTGTAGAGGTTAAAAAAATATTGGAAGAAAGTACAGAGATGGCTTTTTGAGATTACAAATTATAGTTTGAAATTGGAACCAGAAACGTTTTTATTAGGTATGATTAAAGGGAATTTGAGTAAAGATAAAAGACATCTTATTGTACACATCTTAACTGCAGCAAGAATTACTTTTGCACAAAATTGGAAGAGCGATAAAACACCACCAGACGAAGTCCTAATTCAAAAAATAATGAATTGTGCTGAACTCGATAAATTCACTATGAAATTAAAAGGCAAAGATAATTGAGAATATTATGCAATATGGGAGAGGTGGTACAAGTAGGTGAAGAATAAAGATAAAAATGTATAGTCACAAAACGAGAAACATGTATATACAATGACACAATGACTGTTAATGGAAATGAGATTTTTGTATTTGTGGTTTATAAAGAATAACAATCTATTAAAAAAACCAAGATGGGCATCTTGTGAAGAATTCAGAATGAGATCTGCTTTTGACTGACCACACAACTGAAGCACATTGGATCATGTTGGAAGTACTGGGAATGCCTTTCAGCGTAGGCAACTAAAATAAGTTTTTTTGGTCAACTGGTAGTTGGGTCTTAAATTCACTAGTTATCAGTGGCTCCAGTTCTTCCTAGGTTGGGCAATGCCAAATACTGGCAATACCCACCCGACATTTTTGTCAATGGGTTACTATATCCACTAAGGGGCAAATGTAACCCAACTCCACACCTAGCTGAAGGTGTCAGAATAGTTTGTAACAGGATATGTCTATGGAGATTCCCAATCACTAGGTCGTAGTTGTCCCAAAGATGCTTTTCAAAAGGCCAAAAAAAAAGTATTATTTTGTAATGGTGAATGAGAATGACCCTGGGAGACCTGGGGAGGAAGAGCCCCAATGCTGACAACAGTTTGGTCAAATAAATCTGTGAAGCAGGAATGGTGGAGAAAGTGGGAAAACACCCTTAAGAAGGGAAAGATAGATGTGAATAAGCTAAATATGAATTTTGAATCTAATATCATATCCATATTACTTAGAAGCAGCAATTTATTACATTGAACTCTAGAACCAAATGAAACCCATCCAAAATTCGTGGATCTTTTCCGATGTTTCTTCTCCTTACCTGAAACAACGGTTCAGCCAATCCTTCAGCTCCACCACAAAGATGAAGTGGTTCAAAAAATTCCAGGGACAGCTTTCTACTCTCTGTGAGAAAGAGAAAAATGGTGGAAGGAGATTTGTTACAGACGTTCCAATCAAGAGAAGCAAAAGAATCAGCTAAATGTTGAAATCTCATATCGCACAGAAAGAGCTTTTCTTACCTGGCATGGTGTCCTGGCTTCCATTGTTGTGCAAGTTCTCCCTCAACAGCAGCTCTTGAGAAGTTTTGAATGAATCTTGCCTCCCCTTGGGATATTCTGTCTTAGTTTCCAAGGATTTCTGGACATGATGTGGTACAAGAAACAAAGAAAGAGCGCTAAGGAATTATCATACTGCACCTTTAAACTAGCAGATCCAAATGTCCATTTGCGAAATTAGAAAGAGAATGGAAGAATTTCCCAAAAATATCCTCTGGAAGAAAAATGGAACAACTGGCCTTAGGTAATAATAATCCCAGAAAACTCTGCCAAAAGGGAATTGACAAATTCAGAGAGATTCTCCTTGGAGCTGAAATCATTACATTCTCATACCTGCATCTTTTCCGATTCCTGGGCCAGGAGGAAGCCTTCGGCCAGGGCCACTGCCTGGGGAGTGGTCTCTGCTCCACACTCCCCCACCCATTTCTCCATCTCTGGGGGAAGGAGAGAAAGGAACTGCTTCAGGAGCACCAAGTCCAGTATCTGAGTCCTTGTGTGTCTTTCTGGCTGCAGCCATTGACGGCAAAGCTGGTGAAGCCGACTGCAAACATCCCGGGGACTCTTATCTTCCTGGAACTGCACTTTGCTGAAGTGACAACACTGGACCTCTGAACTGCTGCCTTCCTCTTCTTGGCTCTTCTTCCCAGGACTTGTTCCATTCTTGCCACAGTTCCAAGGCTGAGTAACTGGAGGGTCTTTTCCAACTCCCGCATCTGCTGGGCATTGTGTCTCCATCTTTTCTCTGGTCTCTAATCCGGCCCCAAAATGGATGGATGGATCTCCCAAGTGCTACTAATCAGAAGACAGACATCTGGCCAAATCTCCTAAAGGCCATTCAGCTCTCTTTCCTCACAAGGTACTTTGTAATCCAGTGAACCAGGCAAGATTTCCAACTTATATATATCTGAAATGGAAAACAAAGGAAACTTCCAGAAATACAGGCTGACCAACTTAACAACTGAGCATCCACAAAAACCCAAATAAGAAATTCTTATGAACCCAACAATATCTGGAGAGAGGGAAGAAATCTTACTAGTTGGTAGGCTAATATATCTGCGTGTAGAAAAAATTCTGCAGCAACCTTCTGCATTAACTTTGATCAAGGACTAAAATTTGGATGCATAAATTTAAAACATTCCTTGTTTTCAAATTCCTACTTACTTAAATAATGTTGATGACTGCTTGCAACGTTAAAAACAATCTTTGTACAATTCAGATCATAAATGTCTCAGGTCACAAACAGCCAGTCAGATGAGTGGCTTTCTAAATTGATTTTATAGGTAAATCATTCAATAATTGAACTTCCAGTATATCGCTAGATAGCAGCTCCCCATTAACTTCCTGGTATATGCAGTACACCATTTGCAGATCTGTACATTGGGGGAAGAAAACAACCACTTCATAAACACATGGCAGAACATGGGAGAACAAATTAATCAGGGGAAGATTCAGCAGTCCATCTGTAAGGTCTTGCCTCTCCAACTCTTCACAAGAAAGCAGGACTCTTGAAACTGAATTTGTTCCAAAAGGAGTTTTTTATTGAAAGGCTTGTGATAGCAAGAGATCTAGGCAGGAATTAAACCTACCCACTTAAAAAATAGCAATATAGAGTAGTGCAAACAAAACCCCTCCCACAGCACAGCAATGCAGGAAACAAACTGCATATAGACATCACTCCAAGCAGGAAATAGAGTCAGAAAGTTCATATGGAGATCCCTCCAATCCTCCTCTCTTCCATCAGAATGCCAGTGTCCCAATAAAAAATATATGGGACCTTACACCATCGGCATCTAAAAAACAAAGGCCACTCTTTTGAAGACAGGAAAGTGCACATTTTGGACAGGGAGCACTGCTGGTTTGAAAGAGGGTTCAAAGAGGCCATAGATGTCAAAATTGAACAGCCCTTTCTCAATAAGACATCATCTATCTCCAGTCTAACACACAAGACTTCTCAACAGTTCCAGGAAGACTCCGCACTCGTTTGCACCACTCAGGTGACTCTGCAGACACAGCTCCAGGTGGCCTTTAGAACTAGTTAACACAGGGGTCTTCAAACTTGACACCTTTAAGACTTGTGGACTTCAAAACTCCCAGAATTCCTCCTCCAGTCATGTTAGCTCAGGAATTCTGGGTGTTGAGGTTCACAAGTCTTAAACTTGCCAAGTTTGAAGACCCTTGACCTAACAGAATGCAAATGACCAGCTGTCTGCAAGGAGGGTAAATCCATCCATTTCTGCCCCACCCCCCCACCCCCCATGCAGTCAGAGGTGAAGAAGCTTCTTGTATAAGAAGTAAAATGTCTTCACAGAAAAACAAGAAAATCCAATTGCCTCTTTAAAAAGCACCTTTGGGACACCCATGACCTGGATGATGGAGAATCTCCATAGACTCTTGGCCCGAACTCCTATAGGTACCTGAGAAATTACAATCAACAAACCACCATTCAATGAAAACAGAATAATACTTGAATCAACAAACCACATGATTGACTTTTGTCTCAACATTCGTCCACACAAAAATAATCATAAGGATGGGATCCCCATTTATAACTTCAAAAAAGGCAACTATGATCTTATAGACAACAATCTCTCATCTCGATTGGCAACTTCTATTCACTGGATGCAATACTGTTGAAGACCATTACAACATATTTTTACTTGAAGTCAAAAGAATCATCAAACTATAGGTACCAATAACAACTCCCAAAACCAGATAAAACAAATTACCCATAACAATAAGTAAGCTTCAATCCAAAAATAAAATCACTTTGGTGGAAAAACAAATCTGGTCACGTTGCCAACTTCAAAAGCTGATACAAAAATTTATCCCACCAGATAAAGACTGAATGCACCAATTATCACATTAAACAAGAGGAAAACCTTCTAAGCACCAATTCCACTCGCGCTTTCTACAATTTTGTAAACCACAAACTAAAAAACTCAGTCCATCCCACCCCTGAAAGGACCTAATGGTAAAGACTGCAATGATGACATCATTAAAGCCAACCTCTTTAATACATTCTTTGGCTCAGTATTTGTAAACAGCAATGGATCATGCCCAGTATTTCCTAGTCAAACCACAGACAACTGCAGTGATCTAATACATATCGATCTTACAGAAGACAATGTTGAAAAAGCACTACGCAATCTAAAACCATCTCTATCTATTGGACCGGAAGGAATATGTGCCTTTTTCTTAAAAAAGCTATCCACTGCCATAGCCGAACCTCTAAGCATAATCTTTGAAAAATCTTTCAGGGCCAGCTCCTTGCCTAACCTATGGTCACTAGCCACGGTCATCCCCATCTTCAAAAAGGGAGACCCCAGCCTAGTTGAAAATTACAGACCAATCTCTTTATGCTGGGTCACCTGTAAAGTCATGGAATCAATTATTAACCAATCCATTATCCTCCACTTAGAGACAAACAATCTACCCTCTAATAAACCAAATTGTTTCAGAAAAAAACTATCCTGCAATCTGCAACTCTTACACTGCAAAAATATATGGACTACACAACTCGATCAGGGCAAAGCAACAGACACAATTTATATAGATTTATGTAAAGCCTTTGATTCAGTGGTACATGACAAACTACTCCTAAAACTAAAATATTATGGTATCTCTGGACACCTGCATAACTAGATAGAAGCATTCCTGTCAAACAGACAACAAATGGTCAAAATTGGGAGCGTCCTATCTAATCCTGTACCTGTCAACAGTGGTGACCCCCAAGGTAGGGTTCTAGGACCAGCTCTCTTCATACTCTACATAAATGACCTCTGTGATCATATTAAGAGCAAGTGTGTTCTCTTCGCTGATGATGTAAAGCTATTCAACACCACAGAAAATACTGCTACCCTTCAAAAGACCTTGACTATGTATCAGAATGGTCAAGCAAATGGCAACTTCAAATCTCAACAAATAAATGCTCTGTCTTACATATTGGCAAAAAATATCAGAAAATAAAATACAAGCTGAATAGTCAAGACTTTGCTGACGATCCAAACTCTGTAAAGGACCTTGGAGTACTCATCTCTAATGATCTAAGTGCTAGAGCCCACTGTAACTACATAGCCAAAAAGGCATTAAGAGTTCTTAACCTCAAGTACATATTGTTTATCCTTATGTTTAAAAATAAATACTAAAGGATTATTTTTGAAATAATTGAAATGAAACAAAATTGATTGAGATTAATGAAAGAGGCTAGAATTAATGTGTTCCTTTCTCTCCTTACTGAAAATCTGGAATGGAAAAGGCAGTAATAGAATTAAGTATGCATATACCAATGTATAATTTCTGTCATATTTGTATGTAAAGATGATGACCCGGAAATATGTTGTCCACTAAAAAGATTTTTGTTTTTAATGTGAAAAATTGAATAAAGTCTGTTTAAAAAAAAAAGAGTTCTTAACCTAATCCTACGTAGCTTTTTCTCTGGTAATATCACACTACTAACTAGAGCATACAAAACCTTTGCTAGCCCAATACTTGTACACAGCTCATCAGTCTGGAACCCGCATTACGTATCTGATATTAACACAGTTGAGAAAGTCCAGAAATATTTCACAAGAAGAGTTCTCCACTCCTCTACTCGTTGCAGAATACCTTATGCCATCAGACTTGAAATTCTAGACCTAGAAAACCTAGGACTACTCTGCCTTCGGTCCGATCTAAGTATAGTATAGTGGTTTCTTTCACAAACCCCAAAAACTTTAACCTTAGACTGTCTACTATTGACCTCACCCCTTTCCTAAGAGGTCTGTAGGGGGCGGGCATAAACACACCAACATGCCTACCGTCCCTATTGTTTCTTTTTATTTTTCTTATATGTATCCATTTCGTGTATTCATAACTGTGTTTATACTTATACCTGTTATCTTATAATCGCTCGACAAATAAAATAAATAAATAAAATAAATGTTTTGATGCAGGCATCTCCTGGAAAGAGGTTTCTCACGTTTCGCCTAATTCTAAATGGCTACGACCTTTTTGGCGGTCCTGAATTTCCTCCTGGAGGCAACGTAGCCGGACCGTAGCTTTTGATTTCTTCCCTGCTTGCCTCGTCCATGCACAGGGGCGGCAGGGGAACATGGGACAGGGGGCTCCTCACTTTCCAGGACTCCGAACTTGATGAAGTTTTGCGTCTCGGTCCAGCCCTTGGAAGAACAACCCCCCCTCCCACTTACTGAACTCCGGAGTCAGGTCTTGATCTCCCTCCGTGCAAGGCTTCCTCGCAGCCTCTTGGACTGCAGGAAAGGCTCGGCCTAAGGCTCGCAGCGAGGGAGGGGCGGGTCGAGAGGGAGCAGAATCGGGCACTGTAGAAAGGACGGACGCGCTTCCACCCTTCGCTGCAAAATGCCCCGCGAGACTCTCGGACCTGGTGAAAGCGCGCATGCCCAGTTCTCTCCTGAAACGTGTAAGGGGCGACCTGCCTTTCCAACCTGGGGAGCCCCCTGGTGGATCCTGCGTGCAACGCCAAATGGACCCTGTCAGGGCATAGGACAGTTCATCATGTTCCATGCTGGCCTGGGATGATGGGCATTGGAGTAGAAAAAAAGGCTCTCTCTGACATTGCCTGACTGCAGCAGGCAGCAATTTCTAGACTTTCCTTTAATGGTCTAAAGAACCATCTGTGAACTTGTGACTATTGAGAAAACCTCTGTGGAGGCTCAAAGGAAGAGAGGCCTCTCTCTGAAGCCCAGATTTGTGGTATGTGGTTGTTTGCAAAGTCAGCCCTGAAGTGAGGGAAGTGAAGAGGGCTGGCAGGGTCACAGGGTGGGAAGTGATGGCTTTAAAAAATTAAGATTTGTATGGATGTTTTATTTCCATTATTTCAGCTGTCTTTTCAAATTAATCTTGCTTGAAAAAGGGGCATCTAAAGGAAACAAGTTCCAAAATAGAGAGGAAGCTGAAACTCATGGAAGTTTTAAAAATTTAACCTCAAAATAAGACACCATGGAGAGTTGAATGGGAAAATGGTGTCTCATAGGTGACTGAAGAAAAGGTGGTATTACAAAATAGTGGAAGGCAAATGTTGTGAAGTACAAAGTACTTCAAAAAAAAAAAGGACCAATTTTCTTCTAGCCAAAAGAGTGAAAGATTCTCAAGGTTTGAAGATTAGTTGTGGATTTGAAGGTGACAGTGCAAGAACAAAGAGATTTCTCTACATTTATGAAAGAGATGGGGAAACAGTTAAGAAGCAATTTAAAAAGAATGGAATTAACACCTCCCTCTTGTCAAAAAACCTGTTTTTTTTCAATCCTTTTTTCTCAGTCTTCTATAATGGAGAAAATTGACAATGGCTACAAAACCAAAATTGGTGCCCTTTTATCAGTTTGTTCCAGAACCATAAATGAGCATTCTTTGAATAAACAAGCTTCAAACTGGCCTGAGTCTTTGAAAACCTGAAGTGTTCCTCCAAATCCTTCCAAAAGTTTTCCCGTTTTTAATTTTTAATACACTAGAAAGAATTTTAAATTGTCTCATTAATAACCATAGCAGGGATGTTTAATTTTATTTATACCCACAATTGTTATTCAATTCTAATTAAAATCCAATTAACTTCAATTAAATCCAATTTATTTAAATTGAATTTAGAGACTTCCTAATTATGTCGTAAAAAGGCAAAATAGCAATAGCTATATCACCTAAACTCATATATCGCCTCCTGGTGTTTTACAACACTCCATAAATGGTTTATAGAATCGGCATATTGCCCCCAACAATCTGGGTCCTCATTTTACAGGCCTCAGAAGAAGGAAAGATTCAATCAACCTTGAGCCCATCGCAATCAAACTCCTGGCAATCAGCAGAATTAGCTTGCAATACTGCATGCTAACCACTGCACCACCATGGCTCTAATGCTTCAAAAAGTGTTTTTGAACATGGATTTCACTTTCATCTCCATTCCCTCCCCACTCTTAGGGGAAGGTTATCACCGGTTCTCCGAACTACTCAAAATTTCCGCTACCGGTTCTCCAGAACTGGTCAGAACTTGCTGAATACCACCTCTGCCACAGAGGATTTAAAGACAGACCAGAGTCTGTAAGAGTAAAAATGTTGCTGTATAGTACTATGTCGTTGTACAATGAGCTTATGCACCAGAGACAAATTTCTTGTGTGCGCAATCACACTATCATTCACACACACCATTCCATTCCATTCCACAAGTATAGTAGCAATATTTAACAATACAGTTGCTGTAGAAATGTATAAAATAACATAGGTAGACAATAGTATATAGTAAAGTGATATTATATTATAGAGGACATCATATAATGTCAATTTACTAAATAGCTAGCATAAGAGATCAAACATAGTAAGAATTTATATGTGGTTTGTATGTTTCACTTTTGTATCTTGGATATTTTTCAAAATAAAACATCTCCACAACTCTTATAGGAGACAGAAAGTTTAAATTGTCTAAAATCCATACTTTTAATGGATCTTTTGAGCTCAAGTCAATCAGACTAGGTATGGTTTAAAAAGAACCCATGACACATTGGTGGCAGTGGCGGGATCACTTCTGACTCATGGGACTCATTGAGTACTGTGTATGAAAAGAAATGTTAGCTGCTGAAAGGAAGGAATTTGGCACTCGCAAACATTGCAAAGAACAGCCAACATTCTGGATGCAGAAATCAGACTTCTCATTCTAGCCTTCAAAAGACAAGAAGGGATGAAAAGGTAGAACAGACAGAAAAAGAGCTAAATCCAGAACCTTGGCTGACTACCAGAACTGAAATACTGAGGCATCAGCAAGAGGTATTAGATTTTTTTTAAAACCTAAAGGATAGTTGAGGAATAATGTGATAATTGTGTTTGATATTTTGGAATATTTGAAACAATATAATGAAAAACAATCAGGAATCTTTCTACATGCAAATAAGGCCTTTGATTAATTGAGCCTTGCAAAAACCACAAGCAGGATTAAGGATGTACCTTCTTCTGGTTTGCACTAGAAAGGCGATTTAGGCATGCATATCTAAGGTCTACAAGTTATTTGGATTATTACTCAAATGGTCCTTGCATGGGATTTTAGACAATTATAGGTAGTCCTCAATTTACAACAGTTCATTTAGTGATTATTCAGTCACAGAAGCACTGAAAAAAATGACATGATCATTTTTCATATTTATGACTTGCAGCGTCCCCATAGTCATCTGATCAAATTTCTGTCTGTGGCTTGGCCACAGACCCATATTTATGAGAGTTGAGGTGTTCCCGGGACATGTGATCCCCTTTTGTGACTTTCGGACAAGCAAAGTCAATAGGGAAGCCAGATTCATTTCACAACAGACTTACTAACTTACCAAAAGCGATTCACATGGGGCAGAAAAAGGTCATAAAGTGGGGAAAACTCAATAACTGTCTTACTTAGCAACAGAAATTTTGGGCTCAATTGCAGACATACACGGAGGACAACACAGATTTCTGTGAAACCACTTCTCACACTTCCCTTTATTGATATGGTTTTTCCCCTGTGTGGATCCTTTTATGTGTGGTAAGAGCGTATTTCCTACTAAAGCTCTTTCCACACTCCATGCATTGATATGGCTTCTCTCCTGTGTGGATCCTCTTGTGGCAATGAAGACTACTGCTATGAGTAAAGATCTTCCCACATTCCTCACATTGATATGGTTTCTCTTTTGTGTGAATCCTCTTGTGGGAATTAAGATTACTGCCACAAGTAAAGGTCTTTCCACACTCTATGCACTGATATGGTCTTTCCCCTGTGTGGGTCCTTTTATGGACGGCAAGAGCACAATTCCACCTAAAGCCCTTTCCACATTCTACACATTTATGTGGCTTCTCTCCTGAGTGGATCTTCTTGTGGGAATCAAGATGTCTGCTGCAACTAAAGCTCTTTCCACACTCCATGCATTTATAAGGTCTTTCTTTTTTGTGATTCCTTTGATGTCTTATAAGAGAGTCATAATAACAGAAAGTCTTTCTACACTCCATGCATTGATATGGCTTCTCCTCTGTATGGATAGTTTTATGGTGAATCAGAGCATACTTCGTACTAAAGCTCTTTCTGCACTCCATGCACTGATATGACTTCTTTGGTGTGTGGGTTTTCTTGTGGGAATTAAGACTACTGGTACAAGTAAAGACCTTTCCACACTCCTCACATTGATATGGTTTCTCTTTTGTGTGGATCCTCTTGTGGGAATTAAGACTACTGGTACAAGTAAAGGTTTTTCTACAATCCATGCATTGATATGGTCTTTCTCCTTTGTGAATCCTTTGATGGATTATAAGAGAACGATTATAACAGAAGGTCTTTCCACACTCCACACAATGATATGGCTTCTCTATTATGTGGATCATCTTATGAGTGTTAAGATGACTGGTACAAGTAAAGCTCTTTCCACACTCCATGCATTTATAAGGTCTTTCTCCTTTGTGATTCATTTGATGCCTTATATAAGATTTAGAATAACGGAAGGTGTTTCCGCACTCCATGCATTCATAGGGTTTCTCTCCTGTGTGGATCCTCTTATGGGAGGCAAGATGACTACTACTACTAAAAGCCTTTCCACACTCCATGCATTTGTAAGGTCTTTCTCCTTTGTGATTCCTTTGATGGATTATAAGAGAGCTATAATAAGAAAAGGTCTTTTCACATTCCTTGCATTGATGTGGCTTCTCTCCTGTGTGGATCCTCTTATGGGAATTAAGACGGCTGTTACAAGGAAAGGTTTTTCCACACTCCATGCATTGATATGGTTTCTCTCCTGTGTGGATCCTCTTATGGGAATTGAGACTACTACTGCAAGTAAAGGCCTTTCCACACTCCATGCATTTATACGGCCTTTCTCCTTTGTGATTCCTTTGATGGATTATAAAAGAGTTATGATAAGAGAAAGTCTTTCGACATTCCATGCATTGATATAACTTATCCTCTGTATGGATAGTTTTATGCTGAATCAGCACGTTTTTCCTACTAAACGTCTTTCCACACTCCATGCATTGATAAGGCTTCTCTCCTGTGTGGATCCTCTTATGGGAATGGAGACTACTGCTATGAGTAAAGGTCTTTCCACACTCTATGCATTGATATTGCTTCCCTTTCCCCTCTTTCGAATGGATCGCTTGGCATTCCTCCTTACAATTCGTATTCTTCTGCCCATTATAGCCTTAAAAGTAAAAATAAAAACTGTAGCAAAACATAGGAGAACAACCAAAACTTTCTTCTGAAATTTAGCCAAAGAATCATCAATATATTTTGGCTGCTTTACTGGCAAACATGATGATTTCAAACTATGACTTTAGCAAGGACCCATTTTCAAGAGTATCCCTACTGATCCTCATATAACCAGATTGGATCACATCACAATGAATCTAAGACACAACCTAATCTTTGGTCTGGAACTATTTCATGGGGCCACAAACCCCTGAAGTCCATTGGACACAGTATCATGCTGGGTCAACAATATACCTACCAGCTGCCCAACTTCATTGGAAGTCTCATCCCCACTTGTCTGCAGGGCAGAATCTTTGAAAGCCAAGGGAGATTTCTGGATGGCAATATCTCCCCACCCTCAATTAGGCTGATGCCAAACTTGGTACACAAGTGGGCACATCTCAGAGAAGGGACATCCCACTCTGAACCTATCCAGTCTTGGTTATACTAGCTCAGGGCCATCGGAAACCTAGAGATCAGATTCAGGAGTAGGTAGAATCTTGCTCAAGAGAGGCACACCATCCCTGCAGCCTGTCTCTCAGTTTCTTGCTAATATCTTCTGAAGCATGGAGATGATTATTTTGTAATTTATGACCAGAAAGCATTAAGAAAACACATTTCCTTTACGTAAAGAGAGAGGCTATGCAGTATTCTAAGTTTTCTTTCAATAAATTTCCTTCTTCCATGAAGTCAGTTTGGTCAAAGTGTTAAGGCACACGGTTAGAAACTAGGTCAGTGAGTTCTACCTCAGCATTAGGGATGAATGCTGGCTGGGTGACTTTGGGCCAGTCCCCCACAGCTCAACCCAGGATTGCTGATGTAGGGAAACAGCAGGAGGAAGGAATATTGAATTTGTCCACTGTTCTTTACAAAAAATAAAGGCAGGATATAAATAAGTGATCTTTTAATCACTTATTTCAATTAATCTATTTTTAATAACATCTAAGTACCCCTTCCCATGACTTTTCTGTTTCTGAACACATATAAGGATTCTTACCCAGAGAGGACAGATTCCTGGAATTCTCCAGCATGACTTCTCTGTGGAGCGCTTTTTGGTTAGCATCCAGTTGAGACCACTCCTCCTTGGAGAAATACACGGCCACGTCCTCAAAAGACACACCACCCTGAACAACGAAACAAGTTTTCCTTTTAACAGATAATCCCAATTCAAGGAGAGAGATCCAGTGAACCAAATGGGCATCTTCTGCAGAGTTCAGCATGAGATCTCACTGCTTTTGACTAACCGTACAACTGAAGCACATTTGATCGTGTTGGAAGTCTGGAATGCCCTTCAGTGTAGGCAACTAAAATAGTTTTCTTGGTCAATTGGATCTTTTTGGGTCTTAAATTCACTAGTTATCAGTGGCTCCAGTTCTTCCTAGGTTGGGTAATGCCAAATACTGGCAATACACACCTGACATTTTTGCCAAGGGCTTACTTTATCCACTGAGGTGCAAATGTAACCCAACTCCACACCTTCATGAAGGTGTTAGAAGAGCTTGTAACTATATATGTCTCTGGAGATTTTCAATCACCAGGTCATGGTTGTCCCAAAGATGCTTTTGAAAAGGGAACAAAAAAAAAAGCATTTTTTGTAATGGTATGTGAGAATGACACGGGGAGGAAGAGTGACATGAATGACTATTGAATGCTGACAATAGTCTGGTCAAATAAATCTGTGTAGCAGGAATGATGGAGAAAGTGGGAAAAGACCCTAAAGAAGGGAACGATGGGCTAAACTAAATATGAATTTTGAATCTAATATCATATTCATATCGCTTAGAAACAGCAATTTATTACATTGAACATTCCAACAAAATAAAACCCATCCAAGATTCATGGACCTTTTCTGATGTTTCTCCTCCTTACCTGAAGTAGTGGTTCAGCCAATCCTTCATTGCCACCATGAAGATGAACTGATTCAAAAATTTCCAAGGACAGTTTTCTACTCTCTGTGAGAAAGAAAAAAATTGTGGAAGCAGATTTGTTAGAGACATTCCAATCAAGAGGAACAGAAGAATAGGCTAAATATTGAAATCTCAGATCACATTTTCTTACCTGGAGTGGTGTCCTGGCTTTGATCTTTGTGTAAGGTCCGAAAAAGGTGTAAGAAAGATATAGAGCAATATGGCATATACAAAGATCAATAGGAATTAGATAAAATATTACAGGGGACAGAAGTAAAAATGATTACTAAAATGTATAACGATGTCTTAAGATTTCGAATGGAAGAAGAAAGAGTAAAGGAGACCATCATAATTTGGGCAAAAAAATTTCGGATATAGCATTAATTTGGAAGATTGTGGAAATTATGGGAGATAAATTGCCAATTAACATTATCAGCAGACTATAAAGAAAACTTGTATAAAATGTTCTATTACTGGCATTTACCTCTGGCAAGATTGGCTAAAATGTTCCCCAATAGATTGGCAAATTGTTGGAAGTGTGATCATGAACAGGGAACCTTTTTCCATATGTGATGGACCTGCCCTAAGGCTAAGAAATATTGGCTCAAAATCAAGAATTGGCTGGAAGAAATTACAAAACAAAAAACTGAATTGAAACTAGAGATATTTTTAATGGGTATATTAAGATATAAAATTAGCAAAAAAAAACCACCCAATATATCATACTCCATATAATAACTGCAGCAAGAATTGCCTTAGCTCAGAACTGGAAATATGATAATGATCCTTCCGATAATCCATGATAATAAAAAAGGTTTTAGAGTGCACAGAGATGGATAGGTTATTGATAGAACTGAAAGAGAGAGAGGAAACAGTACTATGAAATCTGGAACCTATTTTACAACTGGCTAGAAGGTAGATGGAAAGTAGAAAAATTAAAGGTAGGAGTTATGGTAAGATATAACTATGTAAATAACTATGTAAATAACTATGTGAATGTATATAAGAACATATTAAATTGAATGTAAGAATAACAGTAACAATACTTAGTAATAATCTACACATTTAGAAATAAGTCAATGTGAATGAACACCATTACGAACACACTGTAATAAGTGGAAATATGTTTTTAATTGTGAAATATTCAATAAAGATTATTTTAAAATTATTTTTTTTTAAAAAAGACCTTTTCTTACCTGGCGTGGTCTCCTGGTTTTGATCTTTGTGTAAGGTCTCTCTCAACAACAGCTCTTGAGAAGATTGGAATGAATCTTGCCTCCCCTTGGGATACTCAGTCATAGCTTCCAAGGATTTCTGGATATGATGTGAGTCAAGAAACAAAGAAAGAGCACTAAGGAATTATCATACTGGACCTTTAAAGGTTTAAACTAGCAGACCCCAATGTCCATTTGCCAAAGTCGAAAGAGAATGAAAGAATTACACCAAATATATCCTTTCAAAGAAAAGTGGAAAAACTGGCCTTAGCTATTAATAATCCCAGAAAACTCTGCCAAAAAGGAACTGACAAATTCAGAAAGAATCTTTTTACAGCTGAAATGATTACATTCTCATACCTGCATCTTTTCAGACTCCTGGGCCAGAAGGAAGCCTTCGGCCAGGGCCACCGCCTGGGAAGTGGTCTCTGCTCCACACTCCCGCACCCATTTCTCCATCTCCGGGGGAAGGACAGCCAGGAATTGCTTCAGGAGCACCAAGTCCAGAATCTGAGCCTTCGTGTGTCTTTCCGGCTGCAGCCATTGACGGCAAAGGTGGTGAAGCTGACTGCAAACATCTCGGGGATTCTTCCCCTCCTGGAACTGCACTTTTTTGAAATGACAGCATTGTCCCTCTATCTTCTCTCTGGTTTCCAATCCAGCTCCAAAATGGATGGATGGATCTCCCATGTTTTACTAATCAGAAGATGTCTGGCCAAGTATCCTAGAGGCCGTTCAGCTCTCTTCCTACACAAGATACTTTGGAATCCAAGGGAACCAGGAAAGATTTCCAACTTATATATCTGAAATGGAAAACAAAGAAAACTTCCAGAAATACAGGCTGACCAACTTATTTTATTTATTTATTTATTTATTTTATTTGTCAATTGCTTACAAGATAATAGGTTTAAGTAAAAACATAGTTATGAATACATGGATACATATAAGAAAAATAAAAGAAACAATAGGACGGAGACGGTAGGCACGTTGATGCGCTTATGCATACTTATGCTATACTTAACTGAGCATCCACATAAACCCAAATAAGAAATTTTTATGAACCCAACACCTGGAAAGAGGAACGAAATCTTATTAGTTGGAAGACTAATGTATCTGTGTGTGGAAAACAATCTGTAGTAACTTTCTGCATCAACTTTGATCAAGGACTAAAAACTTTGGATATATAAATTTAAAACTTGTTTTTGTCTTTTGATTCCTACATATTTATTCAAATAATTTTGATGGCTACTTGATACATTAAAAACAACCTTTGTACAATTCAGATCAGAAATGTCTCGGGTCACAAACAGCCATTGAGATGAATGGCTATCTAAATCTATTTTATAGGTTGAACCAATCAATATTTGAACTTCTGTTGTAATGTTAGACGGCAGGACCCCATTAACCTCTTGGTATATGCAGTACAATGCAGTGAGCCATGTGCTGATCTTTACATTGGGAAAACAAAACAATCATTTCATAAACACATGGAACAATGTAGGAGAACAAACTCATCTGCACAAGATTCAGCAGCCCATCTGTTTAAAAGATAAAGGCCACTCTTCTGAAGACCTGAAAGTATGCATTTTGGACAGAGAGGACTGCTAGTTTGAAAGAGGGGTCAAAGAGGCCATTGATGTCAAAATTGAACGGCCCTTTCTCAATAGAGGGAGAGTGATAAGACATAATCTATCTCCAGTTTAAAACACAGTCTTCTCATAACTTCCAGGAAGGTTCCATACCTATTTGTACCACTCAGTGACTCTGAAATTACAGCTCCAGGTGGCCTTCTTAGGTCTAGCTAAAAGAATGCAAATGATCAGCTGAGTATAAATCCTTCCATTCCCCCCGCTATCCAGTCAGAGCTGAAGAACCTTCTTGGATGAGAAGTGAAATGTCTTCAAAGAAAACCCAGAAAGTCCATTTGCCTATAAAGTCTTGCCTCTCCAATCTTCCCAAGAATGCAGAACTCTTGAAACAGAAGTCGTTCTGAAAGGAGCTTTTATTGAAAAGGTTATGATAAGAAGAGGTCTAAGCAGGAACTAAATTTCCCACTTAGAAGCAGCAATTTAAAGCACTGCAAACCAAATCCCTCCCACAGAAGTAGCAATGCAGGAAACAGATATACAAATTCTCAACACACAATGCTGGAAACAGAAAGAGAAACTCCATATAGAGATCTCCCCAAGCCTCCTCCTACTACCAGAATGACACCGTCCCAATACAAATATATGGGACCTGACAGTTGCCTCTTGAAAAAGCACCTTTGGGACACCCATGACCTGGATGACTGAGAATCTCCATAGACTCTTGGTGCAAACCGCTTGTGGGTATCTGAGAAATCACAATCAACAAGCCACCATTCAATGCAAAGAGCTATTCAAAATACCCGAATCAACAAACCAGGTATGGATTAACATGATGCTTTGATGCAGGCATCTCCTGGAAAGAGGTTTCTCAAGTTTCGACTGATCCTGAATGGCTCCGACTTTTCTGGCGGTCCTAATTTTCCCCCTGGAGGTAACGCAGCGGGACCGTAGTTTCGGATTTCTTCCCTGCCTGCCCCGTGCATGCACAGGGGCGGCAGGGGAACATGGGACAAGGGGCTCCTCACTTTCCAGGACTCCGAACTTGATGAAGTTTTGCGTCACTCCAACGCATGGTCCAGCCCGTGGAAGAACAATCCCCCCTCCCACTTACTGAACTCCGGAGTCAGGTCTCGATCTCCCTCCGTGCAAGGTTTCCTTGCAGCCTCTTGGACTGCTGGAAAGGCTCGGCCTAAGGCTCGCAGCGAGGAAGGGGCGGGTCGAGAGGGAGGAGAATCGGGCACTGTAGAAAGGGCGGACGCGCTTCCACCCTTCGCTGCAAAATACCCCGCGAGGCTCTCGGATCTGGTGAAAGAGCGCATGCCCAGTTCTCTCCTGAAGCGGGTGAGGGTCGACTGCCTTTCTACCTGGGGAGCCCCCTGGTGGATCCTGCGTGCAACGCCAGGTGGACCCTGTCAGGGCATAGGACAGTTCATCATGTTCCATGTTGGCCTGGGATGATGGGCATTGGAGTAGAAAGAAAGGCTCTCTCTGACATTGCCTGACTGCAGCAGGTAGCAAATTCTAGACTTTCCTTTTTTTTAATGGGCTAAGAACGATCTGTGGACTTGTGACTATTGAGAAAACCTTGCTGGAGGCTCAAAAGGAACAGGAGCCTCTTTGAAGCCCAGATTTGTGTCATGTGGTTGTTGACAAAGTTAGCCCTGAAGTGAGGGAAGTGAAGGCTTTAAAAAATTAAGATTTCTGTGGATGTTTTATTTCCATTATTTCAGCTGCCTTTTCAAATTAATCTTGCTTGGAAAAAGGGCATCTAAAGGAAACAAGTTCCAAAATGGGGAGGAAGCTCAAACTCACAAAAGTTTTAGAAATTTTACCTCAAAACAAGGCGCCATGATGGAGATGAATGGGAGAATGGTGTCTCATAGGTGACTGGAGGAAAGGTGGAATTACAAAATGGAGGAAGGCCAATGTTGTGAAGTAAATATAAAGTTCAAATTGCATGCGGTAAAAAAGAAAAATGGCTTTGTTTTGGTTTTTCAGTAGGGAAGACAGCTGAGGAAATATGAGTAGAAAGTTGAAAGACAATGTCAGTCAATTGTTCAAAACAAAGTACCAATTTTCTTCTAGCCAAAAGTTAAAGATTGCCAAGGTTTGAAGAGATTAGTTGTGGATTAGAAGGTGACAGTGCGAGAACAAAGAGATTTCTCTACATTAATGAAAAAGATGAGGAAAGACTTAAGAAGCAATTTAAAAAGAATGGGATTAACACCTCCCTCTTGTCAAAAATGTGGTTCTTTTCAGCCCATTTTTCTCAGCCTTCTATAAATGGAGAAAATTGACATAATGGCTACAAAACCAAGATTGGTGCCCTTTCACCAATTTGATGCAGAACCATAAATGAGCACTATTCGAATTAACTAGCCTGAGTCTCTGAAAATCTGAAGTATTCACCCCACTCACAAATCCTTCCAAAAGTTTTCCTGTGGGTTTAATTTTTAATATATTAGAAAGAATTTAAAATTCTTACAAATAACCATACCAGTGATATTTAATTTTCTTTATATACAAAATTATTCCATTCTGATTAATATCCAATTAAATCCAATTTACTTAAATTGAATAAAGAGATTTCCTAATTATTCTCATGTCTTAGAAAGGCAAAATAGCAATAGCTGTAGCAGTTAAACATATATACTGATTCATAGTGCTTTACAGCACTCCATAAACAGTTTTCAGAATCAGCATATTGCTCCATACAATCTGGGTCCCCATTTTATCGGCCTCAGAAGAATGGAAGGTTGAGTCAACCTTGAGCCAGTTGGAATCGAACTGCTGGCAATCAGCAGAATTAGCTTGTAATACTGCATTCTAAACACTGCACCACCATGGCTCTAATGGTTAAAAAAATGTATTTGAACATGGATTTCACTTCTTATTCTGCTTTTTTGTATGTGATCTTTGGTTGGTTGTTCTGAGTGGAGCGACTTCATCCCAGAAACTCTTTTCACAAGATCATATATATAATATATATATATATATATATATATATATATATATATATATATATATATATATATATATATATATATATATATATATATATGTAGGTCTAGGTGTGTTTGGGTCTTTTCCTGTGTAAGATTAAGAGTATCTTGGCGACGTTTCGGCGAGGTCCCATTCACCATCCTCAGGCTGGTGCTTTCGGCTTCATGCTAGTGCAAGCAGATGGAGACAGCAAGGAGCCTGGGCGTAGCTTAGCTTAACTGTTCTGTAGTAAAGTTGCTTGCTGCTGTGAAAATAAAACTGAAACTCCCCTAACAAGATAATACACAATTTGCTCTCAATAGTTGGCTGTGCGCAGCTTCCCTTTTTAAACACTGTG
>NW_028262838.1:0-54557 GCF_049901715.1 Pseudonaja textilis | reverse complement strand
ATGAAACCCGCCCTCATGAACAGACAGTACCTAACATGAAGAAGGACACCAGACCCACACCCATGAGAGCCACACAGATGCCACCACCACACTTCCATGTAGAAAACAGACTCCCACCCACTCAGAAGATGAGACACGACCATGGACCAGAAGCTGCACGGCAGCTGCATCACTACCACTTCAAACCCATACATGAAGCAAACCGACACCCACTATGAAGATGCAGAAGGACCACGAACTCGAAGCCAAACAGCAAGATCACAACTCACCAGCTCAAATCCCCCAGCAACTAAGACTAACCTGAGCACAACCAAGCCCCCCACCTGAACAGAACACGCCTCCAACCAATCAGAACACGGCTAACCCCCAACCAATCAGAACACAGCCAAACCCCTACCAATGAGAACACACCCCCACCCAATCAGAACACAGCCAAGCCCCCACCCAATCAAGTCCCACCCCACTGGCAGTTAAAGGAGGAAGCAGCTGCAATCTCACATTACTCTGAGAAGCACAGAGCCGGAGACAGAAGCCTGAAGATGATGAATGAGACTTCATGAAACCTTGCCTAGATACTTGAATCTTACGCGGGAGAAAACCGAACAACCAAAGATCCACATACAAATACCCATGAGAACCTCAGAAAACAAATACTGCACCTCTACGGGAGGAAACCCACCATCTGACCAGGACTTATGAAAAACTTGAAGTCCAAAGAGCCTCCATTTTATGTGACCTTGCATTCTTATGCAACTGCCGAGATCAAAATTTAATTCCCACAAGCTTCCAATTGAAATTCCACACCAACACAGCAGCCACCAAACGCATCCTAAAAGAACAGAACTGGCCCTAATTAGAAATGAACTTCACACAAAAAGGTTTCTCCTAGACCAAATCAACAAAGATCTCCTCACACTCCACCTCAGACTCAGCAACAAGATTCACCCTCTACTTTGGGACAAATCCAAACAACTCGCTGTCTGGAGAGCCGAGAAACACAGACCACCCTCAAGACAGACACACACACCAACAAACTCAGGAAACTACAACAACGCCAGAAACCAACTCCTCCCCCACAGCCACACATGAAACAAACAGTGCACAACATCTCAGACAAGATCCTCACTGAAGCTGAAACCAAGGTCCTTTCAAAAGGATTCAACTTTGCTGTCGCTCCCAAACACATCCCCACAGAAACCATCATATGCGGAGTTGAAACCAGCCTGACCAAAACCAACCCTGATGATGCTAACAAAATCAGACTTGAAATCACCAACATCCTCTGCACTAGCAAACCACCCAAAAGCAACTTATCCAAGAAGAGCAACTGCACTACTTAACCTGAAAGAAGACACCAGCATAATAATTCTACCAGCAGACAAGGGCAATGCGACAGTGGTTATGAACACATCTGACTACCAAACCAAGTTAACCAACCTACTCCAAGACCCGCATACAAACCCCTAAAGACAGACCCCACCACCTACCTAGAAAAAACTACCAAATCCAAAATAAAAGCCTCCCCCATCAGTGAAGAAATCCAGCAACGAATCATACCCAGAGAAAAATCATCCAGATGCCCCAAGCTTTATGGTCTCCCCAAAATACACAAAGAAGGAACCCCACTCAGACCAATAGTCAGCTCCATAGGCTCACCTCTACAAAACCTAGCCAAATTTCTCCAAACAACTACAACCTTATGCAGAATCCATCAACTCACACGTAAGAAACTCATTCCAATTCATCGAGATCATAAAGAAACAAAACTTACAACCTAGCGACCTACTAGTAAGCTTCGATGTCATATCCCTCTTCACCCAAGTGCCAATAAAAGAAGCCTTGACAGCCATCCAAAACAAATCCAACCCCCAAGCACATCCTAGATCTAACCAACCACTGCCTATCCAATACATACTTCACCTACAATGGACAAAAATACAAACAAATAGAAGGAGCACCCATGGGATCACCCTCTCACCTGTCATCGCAAACCTCTACATGGAACACTTTGAAACACAAGCTCTAGAAAAATACGACCACAAACCCAAACTCTGGCTCAGATACGTAGATGACACCTTCATCATCTGGCCACATGGGAAAGAAAAACTGAACAACTTCCTCACACACCTCAACAGCCTACACCCCAAAATACAATTCACCATGGAAACAGAAGCCAACAACCAACTTCCCTTCCTAGATGTCTTGGTATACAAAAGATCAATGGCTCCCTAGGACACACCATCTACCAGAAGAAAACACATACTAACCGCTATCTACATGCACTCTCACACCACCACCCAGCACAGATCAATTCCGTAGCCAAGACACTCATCTCCAGAACAAAATGCTTAGCCGATGAACAACACCAAAAAACCGAACTACACACTCTCACCAACGTACTTGCAGCCAATGGATTCCAAAGAAAGAAGATTACCCACCTAATCCAAAAGAAACCCCAACCAAAATCCAAGACAGAGAACAAGAAAACGGCAAAGCCCTCCTCCCATATATAAAAGGCACTACAGACAAAATTAGCAAGATCCTCCAAAAACACAACATCAAAACAGCATTCTGCACAAACAGAAAAATATCCACCATCCTAAGAAACCCCAAAGACAAAATCGAATTAGAAAACCAAGGAGTATATGAAATCCCCTGCACTGCCTGCCCTACCACATACATTGGACAAACTAAGAGAAGAATAAGTGCACGCATTGAAGAACATAAGAACTCAATCAAAAAAAAAAAAAAACGACCTCTTCCTGGTCCAACACCTCAAAGCCACAGGACATGAAATTGATTTTAAAAATACCAGAACTATCGCCAAAACCGAACACTTCAACAGCAGAATAATCAGAGAAGCCATAGAGATAAAAACGCCCACACAGCATGAACAAACGAGATGACACCTCCCGCCTTCCAGCCATTTGGAAACCCGCCCTCATGAACAGGCAGTACCTAACATGAAGAAGGACACCAGACCCACACCCATGAGAGCCACACAAGATGCCACCACCACACTTCCATGTAGAAAACAGACTCCCACCCACTCAGAAGATGAGACACGACCATGGACCAGAAGCTGCACGGCAGCTGCATCACTACCCACTTCAAACCCTCGGCCATACATGAAGCAAACCGACACCCACTATGAAGATGCAGAAGGACCACGAACTCGAAGCCAAACAGCAAGATCACAACTCACCAGCTCAAATCCCCAGCAACTAAGACTAACCTGAGCACAACCAAGCCCCCACCTGAACAGAACACGCCTCCAACCAATCAGAACACGGCTAACCCCCAACCAATCAGAACACAGCCAAACCCCCTACCAATGAGAACACACCCCCACCCAATCAGAACACAGCCAAGCCCCCACCCAATCAAGTCCCACCCCCACTGGCAGTTAAAAGGAGGAAGCAGCTGCAATCTCACATTACTCTGAGAAGCACAGAGCCGGAGACAGAAGCCTGAAGATGATGAATGAGACTTCATCGAAACCTTGCCTAGATACTTGAATCTTACGCGGAAAAACCGAACAACCAAAGATCCACATACAAATACCGCGAGAACCTCAGAAAACAAATACTGCACCTCTACGGGAGGAAACCCACCATCTGACCAGGACTTATGAAAAACTTGAAGTCCAAAGAGCCTCCATTTTATGTGACCTTGCATTCTTATGCAACTGCCGAGATCAAAATTTAATTCCCACAAGCTTCCAATTGAAATTCCACACCAACACAGCAGCCACCAAACGCATCCTAAAAAGAACAGAACTGGCCCTAATTAGAAATGAACTTCACACAAAAGGTTTCTCCTAGACCAAATCAACAAAGATCTCCTCACACTCCACCTCAGACTCAGCAACAAGATTCACCCTCTACTTTGGGACAAATCCAAACAACTCGCTGTCTGGAGAGCGAAACACAGACCACCCTCAAGACAGACACACACACCAACAAACTCAGGAAACTACAACAACGCCAGAAACCAACTCCTCCCCCCACAGCCACACATGAAACAAACAGTGCACAACATCTCAGACAAGATCCTCACTGAAGCTGAAACCAAGGTCCTTTCAAAAGGATTCAACTTTGCTGTCGCTCCCAAACACATCCCCACAGAAACCATCATATGCGGAGTTGAAACCAGCCTGACCAAAACCAACCTGATGATGCTAACAAAATCAGACTTGAAATCACCAACATCCTCTGCACTAGCAAACCACCCAAAAGCAACTTATCCAAGAAGAACAACTGCACTACTTAACCTGAAAGAAGACACCAGCATAATAATTCTACCAGCAGACAAGGGCAATGCGACAGTGGTTATGAACACATCTGACTACCAAACCAAGTTAACCAACCTACTCCAAGACCCGCATACAAACCCTAAAGACAGACCCCACCACCTACCTAGAAAAAACTACCAAATCCAAAATAAAAGCCTCCCCCATCAGTGAAGAAATCCAGCAACGAATCATACCCAGAAAAATCATCCAGATGCCCCAAGCTTTATGGTCTCCCCAAAATACACAAAGAAGGAACCCACTCAGACCAATAGTCAGCTCCATAGGCTCACCTCTACAAAACCTAGCCAAATTTCTCGCCAAACAACTACAACCTTATGCAGAATCCATCAACTCACACGTAAAAACTCATTCCAATTCATCGAGATCATAAAAAAACAAAACTTACAACCTAGCGACCTACTAGTAAGCTTGATGTCATATCCCTCTTCACCCAAGTGCCAATAAAAGAAGCCTTGACAGCCATCCAAAACAAATCCAACCCCCAAGCACATCCTAGATCTAACCAACCACTGCCTATCAATACATACTTCACCTACAATGGACAAAAATACAAACAAATAGAAGGAGCACCCATGGGATCACCCCTCTCACCTGTCATCCAAACCTCTACATGGAACACTTTGAAACACAAGCTCTAGAAAAATACGACCACAAACCCAAACTCTGGCTCAGATACGTAGATGACACCTTCATCATCTGGCCACATGGGAAAGAAAAACTGAACAACTTCCTCACACACCTCAACAGCCTACACCCCAAAATACAATTCACCATGGAAACAGAAGCCAACAACCAACTTCCCTTCCTAGATGTCTTGGTATACAAAAGATCCAATGGCTCCCTAGGACACACCATCTACCAGAAGAAAACACATACTAACCGCTATCTACATGCACTCTCACACCACCACCCAGCACAGATCAATTCCGTAGCCAAGACACTCATCTCCAGAACAAAATGCTTAGCCGATGAACAACACCAAAAAACCGAACTACACACTCTCACCAACGTACTTGCAGCCAATGGATTCCAAAGAAAGAAGATTACCCACCTAATCCAAAAGAAACCCCAACCAAAATCCAAGACAGAGAACAAGAAAACGGCAAAGCCCTCCTCCCATATATAAAGGCACTACAGACAAAATTAGCAAGATCCTCCAAAAACACAACATCAAAACAGCATTCTGCACAAACAGAAAAATATCCACCATCCTAAGAAACCCCAAAGACAAAATCGAGATTAGAAAACCAAGGAGTATATGAAATCCCCTGCACTGCCTGCCCTACCACATACATTGGACAAACTAAGAGAAGAATAAGTGCACGCATTGAAGAACATAAGAACTCAATCAAAAAAAAAAAAGAAACGACCTCTTCCCTGGTCCAATACCTCAAAGCCACAGGACATGAAATTGATTTTAAAAATACCAGAACTATCGCCAAAACCGAACACTTCAACAGCAGAATAATCAGAGAAGCCATAGAGATGAAAAACGCCCACACAGCATGAACAAGCGAGATGACACCTCCCGCCTTCCAGCCATTTGGAAACCCGCCCTCATGAACAGGCAGTACCTAACATGAAGAAGGACACCAGACCCACACCCATGAGAGCCACACAGATGCCACCACCACACTTCCATGTAGAAAACAGACTCCCACCCACTCAGAAGATGAGACACGACCATGGACCAGAAGCTGCACGGCAGCTGCATCACTACCACTTCAAACCCCTCCGAGCCATACATGAAGCAAACCGACACCCACTATGAAGATGCAGAAGGACCACGAACTCGAAGCCAAACAGCAAGATCACAACTCACCAGCTCAAATCCCCCAGCAACTAAGACTAACCTGAGCACAACCAAGCCCCCACCTGAACAGAACACGCCTCCAACCAATCAGAACACGGCTAACCCCCAACCAATCAGAACACAGCCAAACCCCTACCAATGAGAACACACCCCCACCCAATCAGAACACAGCCAAGCCCCCACCCAATCAAGTCCCACCCCCACTGGCAGTTAAAGGAGGAAGCAGCTGCAATCTCACATTACTCTGAGAAGCACAGAGCCGGAGACAGAAGCCTGAAGATGATGAATGAGACTTCATCGAAACCTTGCCTAGATACTTGAATCTTACGCGGGAAAACCGAACAACCAAAGATCCACATACAAATACCCTGAGAACCTCAGAAAACAAATACTGCACCTCTACGGGAGAAACCCACCATCTGACCAGGACTTATGAAAAACTTGAAGTCCAAAGAGCCTCCATTTTATGTGACCTTGCATTCTTATGCAACTGCCGAGATCAAAATTTAATTCCCACAAGCTTCCAATTGAAATTCCACACCAACACAGCAGCCACCAAACGCATCCTAAAAAGAACAGAACTGGCCCTAATTAGAAATGAACTTCACACAAAAGGTTTCTCCTAGACCAAATCAACAAAGATCTCCTCACACTCCACCTCAGACTCAGCAACAAGATTCACCCTCTACTTTGGGACAAATCCAAACAACTCGCTGTCTGGAGAGCGAAACACAGACCACCCTCAAGACAGACACACACACCAACAAACTCAGGAAACTACAACAACGCCAGAAACCAACTCCTCCCCCCACAGCCACACATGAAACAAACAGTGCACAACATCTCAGACAAGATCCTCACTGAAGCTGAAACCAAGGTCCTTTCAAAGGATTCAACTTTGCTGTCGCTCCCAAACACATCCCCACAGAAACCATCATATGCGGAGTTGAAACCAGCCTGACCAAAACCAACCCTGATGATGCTAACAAAATCAGACTTGAAATCACCAACATCCTCTGCACTAGCAAACCACCCAAAAGCAACTTATCCAAGAAGAACAACTGCACTACTTAACCTGAAAGAAGACACCAGCATAATAATTCTACCAGCAGACAAGGGCAATGCGACAGTGGTTATGAACACATCTGACTACCAAACCAAGTTAACCAACCTACTCCAAGACCCGCATACAAACCCCTAAAGACAGACCCCACCACCTACCTAGAAAAAACTACCAAATCCAAAATAAAAGCCTCCCCATCAGTGAAGAAATCCAGCAACGAATCATACCCAGAGAAAAATCATCCAGATGCCCCAAGCTTTATGGTCTCCCCAAAATACACAAAGAAGGAACCCCACTCAGACCAATAGTCAGCTCCATGAGGCTCACCTCTACAAAACCTAGCCAAATTTCTGCGCAAACAACTACAACCTTATGCAGAATCCATCAACTCACACGTAGAAACTCATTCCAATTCATCGAGATCATAAAAAACAAAACTTACAACCTAGCGACCTACTAGTAAGCTTCGATGTCATATCCCTCTTCACCCAAGTGCCAATAAAAGAAGCCTTGACAGCCATCCAAAACAAATCCAACCCCCAAGCACATCCTAGATCTAACCAACCACTGCCTATCAATACATACTTCACCTACAATGGACAAAAATACAAACAAATAGAAGGAGCACCCATGGGATCACCCTCTCACCTGTCATATGCAAACCTCTACATGGAACACTTTGAAACACAAGCTCTAGAAAAATACGACCACAAACCCAAACTCTGGCTCAGATACGTAGATGACACCTTCATCATCTGGCCACATGGGAAAGAAAAACTGAACAACTTCCTCACACACCTCAACAGCCTACACCCCAAAATACAATTCACCATGGAAACAGAAGCCAACAACCAACTTCCCTTCCTAGATGTCTTGGTATACAAAAGATCCAATGGCTCCCTAGGACACACCATCTACCAGAAGAAAACACATACTAACCGCTATCTACATGCACTCTCACACCACCACCCAGCACAGATCAATTCCGTAGCCAAGACACTCATCTCCAGAACAAAATGCTTAGCGATGAACAACACCAAAAAACCGAACTACACACTCTCACCAGCGTACTTGCAGCCAATGGATTCCAAAGAAAGAAGATTACCCACCTAATCCAAAAAAACCCCAACCAAAATCCAAGACAGAGAACAAGAAAACGGCAAAGCCCTCCTCCCATATATAAAAGGCACTACAGACAAAATTAGCAAGATCCTCCAAAAACACAACATCAAAACAGCATTCTGCACAAACAGAAAAATATCCACCATCCTAAGAAACCCCAAAGACAAAATCGAATTAGAAAACCAAGGAGTATATGAAATCCCCTGCACTGCCTGCCCTACCACATACATTGGACAAACTAAGAGAAGAATAAGTGCACGCATTGAAGAACATAAGAACTCAATCAAAAAAAAAAAAGAAACGACCTCTTCCTGGTCCAACACCTCAAAGCCACAGGACATGAAATTGATTTTAAAAATACCAGAACTATCGCCAAAACCGAACACTTCAACAGCAGAATAATCAGAGAAGCCATAGAGATGAAAAACGCCCACACAGCATGAACAAAGCGAGATGACACCTCCCGCCTTCCAGCCATTTGGAAACCCGCCCTCATGAACAGGCAGTACCTAACATGAAGAAGGACACCAGACCCACACCCATGAGAGCCACACAAGATGCCACCACCACACTTCCATGTAGAAAACAGACTCCCACCCACTCAGAAGATGAGACACGACCATGGACCAGAAGCTGCACGGCAGCTGCATCACTACCCACTTCAAACCCCTCCGAGCCATACATGAAGCAAACCGACACCCACTATGAAGATGCAGAAGGACCACGAACTCGAAGCCAAACAGCAAGATCACAACTCACCAGCTCAAATCCCCAGCAACTAAGACTAACCTGAGCACAACCAAGCCCCCACCTGAACAGAACACGCCTCCAACCAATCAGAACACGGCTAACCCCCAACCAATCAGAACACAGCCAAACCCCCTACCAATGAGAACACACCCCACCCAATCAGAACACAGCCAAGCCCCCACCCAATCAAGTCCCACCCCACTGGCAGTTAAAAGGAGGAAGCAGCTGCAATCTCACATTACTCTGAGAAGCACAGAGCCGGAGACAGAAGCCTGAAGATGATGAATGAGACTTCATCGAAACCTTGCCTAGATACTTGAATCTTACGCGGGAAAACCGAACAACCAAAGATCCACATACAAATACCCGAGAACCTCAGAAAACAAATACTGCACCTCTACGGGAGGAAACCCACCATCTGACCAGGACTTATGAAAAACTTGAAGTCCAAAGAGCCTCCATTTTATGTGACCTTGCATTCTTATGCAACTGCCGAGATCAAAATTTAATTCCCACAAGCTTCCAATTGAAATTCCACACCAACACAGCAGCCACCAAACGCATCCTAAAAAGAACAGAACTGGCCCTAATTAGAAATGAACTTCACACAAAAGGTTTCTCCTAGACCAAATCAACAAAGATCTCCTCACACTCCACCTCAGACTCAGCAACAAGATTCACCCTCTACTTTGGGACAAATCCAAACAACTCGCTGTCTGGAGGCCGAAACACAGACCACCCTCAAGACAGACACACACACCAACAAACTCAGGAAACTACAACAACGCCAGAAACCAACTCCTCCCCCCACAGCCACACATGAAACAAACAGTGCACAACATCTCAGACAAGATCCTCACTGAAGCTGAAACCAAGGTCCTTTCAAAAGTTCAACTTTGCTGTCGCTCCCAAACACATCCCCACAGAAACCATCATATGCGGAGTTGAAACCAGCCTGACCAAAACCAACCCTGATGATGCTAACAAAATCAGACTTGAAATCACCAACATCCTCTGCACTAGCAAACCACCCAAAAGCAACTTATCCAAGAAGAACGAACTGCACTACTTAACCTGAAAGAAGACACCAGCATAATAATTCTACCAGCAGACAAGGGCAATGCGACAGTGGTTATGAACACATCTGACTACCAAACCAAGTTAACCAACCTACTCCAAGACCCACTACAAACCCCTAAAGACAGACCCCACCACCTACCTAGAAAAAACTACCAAATCCAAAATAAAAGCCTCCCCATCAGTGAAGAAATCCAGCAACGAATCATACCCAGAAAAATCATCCAGATGCCCCAAGCTTTATGGTCTCCCCAAAATACACAAAGAAGGAACCCCACTCAGACCAATAGTCAGCTCCATAGGCTCACCTCTACAAAACCTAGCCAAATTTCTTGCAAACAACTACAACCTTATGCAGAATCCATCAACTCACACGTAAGAAACTCATTCCAATTCATCGAGATCATAAAGAAACAAAACTTACAACCTAGCGACCTACTAGTAAGCTTCGATGTCATATCCCTCTTCACCCAAGTGCCAATAAAAGAAGCCTTGACAGCCATCCAAAACAAATCCAACCCCCAAGCACATCCTAGATCTAACCAACCACTGCCTATCCAATACATACTTCACCTACAATGGACAAAAATACAAACAAATAGAAGGAGCACCCATGGGATCACCCCTCTCACCTGTCATGCAAACCTCTACATGGAACACTTTGAAACACAAGCTCTAGAAAAATACGACCACAAACCCAAACTCTGGCTCAGATACGTAGATGACACCTTCATCATCTGGCCACATGGGAAAAAAAAACTGAACAACTTCCTCACACACCTCAACAGCCTACACCCCAAAATACAATTCACCATGGAAACAGAAGCCAACAACCAACTTCCCTTCCTAGATGTCTTGGTATACAAAAGATCAATGGCTCCCTAGGACACACCATCTACCAGAAGAAAACACATACTAACCGCTATCTACATGCACTCTCACACCACCACCCAGCACAGATCAATTCCGTAGCCAAGACACTCATCTCCAGAACAAAATGCTTAGCCGATGAACAACACCAAAAAACCGAACTACACACTCTCACCAACGTACTTGCAGCCAATGGATTCCAAAGAAAGAAGATTACCCACCTAATCCAAAAAAACCCCAACCAAAATCCAAGACAGAGAACAAGAAAACGGCAAAGCCCTCCTCCCATATATAAAAGGCACTACAGACAAAATTAGCAAGATCCTCCAAAAACACAACATCAAAACAGCATTCTGCACAAACAGAAAAATATCCACCATCCTAAGAAACCCCAAAGACAAAATCGAATTAGAAAACCAAGGAGTATATGAAATCCCCTGCACTGCCTGCCCTACCACATACATTGGACAAACTAAGAGAAGAATAAGTGCACGCATTGAAGAACATAAGAACTCAATCAAAAAAAAAAAAGAAGAAACGACCTCTTCCCTGGTCCAACACCTCAAAGCCACAGGACATGAAATTGATTTTAAAAATACCAGAACTATCGCCAAAACCGAACACTTCAACAGCAGAATAATCAGAGAAGCCATAGAGATGAAAAACGCCCACACAGCATGAACAAGCGAGATGACACCTCCGCCTTCCAGCCATTTGGAAACCCGCCCTCATGAACAGGCAGTACCTAACATGAAGAAGGACACCAGACCCACACCCATGAGAGCCACACAAGATGCCACCACCACACTTCCATGTAGAAAACAGACTCCCACCCACTCAGAAGATGAGACACGACCATGGACCAGAAGCTGCACGGCAGCTGCATCACTACCCACTTCAAACCCCTCCGAGCCATACATGAAGCAAACCGACACCCACTATGAAGATGCAGAAGGACCACGAACTCGAAGCCAAACAGCAAGATCACAACTCACCAGCTCAAATCCCCAGCAACTAAGACTAACCTGAGCACAACCAAGCCCCCACCTGAACAGAACACGCCTCCAACCAATCAGAACACGGCTAACCCCCAACCAATCAGAACACAGCCAAACCCCCTACCAATGAGAACACACCCCCACCCAATCAGAACACAGCCAAGCCCCCACCCAATCAAGTCCCACCCCCACTGGCAGTTAAAAGGAGGAAGCAGCTGCAATCTCACATTACTCTGAGAAGCACAGAGCCGGAGACAGAAGCCTGAAGATGATGAATGAGACTTCATCGAAACCTTGCCTAGATACTTGAATCTTACGCGGGAGAAAACCGAACAACCAAAGATCCACATACAAATACCGAGAACCTCAGAAAACAAATACTGCACCTCTACGGGAGGAAACCCACCATCTGACCAGGACTTATGAAAAACTTGAAGTCCAAAGAGCCTCCATTTTATGTGACCTTGCATTCTTATGCAACTGCCGAGATCAAAATTTAATTCCCACAAGCTTCCAATTGAAATTCCACACCAACACAGCAGCCACCAAACGCATCCTAAAAAGAACAGAACTGGCCCTAATTAGAAATGAACTTCACACAAAAGGTTTCTCCTAGACCAAATCAACAAAGATCTCCTCACACTCCACCTCAGACTCAGCAACAAGATTCACCCTCTACTTTGGGACAAATCCAAACAACTCGCTGTCTGGAGGCGAAACACAGACCACCCTCAAGACAGACACACACACCAACAAACTCAGGAAACTACAACAACGCCAGAAACCAACTCCTCCCCCCACAGCCACACATGAAACAAACAGTGCACAACATCTCAGACAAGATCCTCACTGAAGCTGAAACCAAGGTCCTTTCAAAGGATTCAACTTTGCTGTCGCTCCCAAACACATCCCCACAGAAACCATCATATGCGGAGTTGAAACCAGCCTGACCAAAACCAACCCTGATGATGCTAACAAAATCAGACTTGAAATCACCAACATCCTCTGCACTAGCAAACCACCCAAAAGCAACTTATCCAAGAAGAGCAAACTGCACTACTTAACCTGAAAGAAGACACCAGCATAATAATTCTACCAGCAGACAAGGGCAATGCGACAGTGGTTATGAACACATCTGACTACCAAACCAAGTTAACCAACCTACTCCAAGACCCGCATACAAACCCCTAAAGACAGACCCCACCACCTACCTAGAAAAAACTACCAAATCCAAAATAAAAGCCTCCCCATCAGTGAAGAAATCCAGCAACGAATCATACCCAGAGAAAAATCATCCAGATGCCCCAAGCTTTATGGTCTCCCCAAAATACACAAAGAAGGAACCCCACTCAGACCAATAGTCAGCTCCATAGGCTCACCTCTACAAAACCTAGCCAAATTTCTCGCAAACAACTACAACCTTATGCAGAATCCATCAACTCACACGTAAAAACTCATTCCAATTCATCGAGATCATAAAGAAACAAAACTTACAACCTAGCGACCTACTAGTAAGCTTGATGTCATATCCCTCTTCACCCAAGTGCCAATAAAAGAAGCCTTGACAGCCATCCAAAACAAATCCAACCCCCAAGCACATCCTAGATCTAACCAACCACTGCCTATCAATACATACTTCACCTACAATGGACAAAAATACAAACAAATAGAAGGAGCACCCATGGGATCACCCCTCTCACCTGTCATGCAAACCTCTACATGGAACACTTTGAAACACAAGCTCTAGAAAAATACGACCACAAACCCAAACTCTGGCTCAGATACGTAGATGACACCTTCATCATCTGGCCACATGGGAAAGAAAAACTGAACAACTTCCTCACACACCTCAACAGCCTACACCCCAAAATACAATTCACCATGGAAACAGAAGCCAACAACCAACTTCCCTTCCTAGATGTCTTGGTATACAAAAGATCCAATGGCTCCCTAGGACACACCATCTACCAGAAGAAAACACATACTAACCGCTATCTACATGCACTCTCACACCACCACCCAGCACAGATCAATTCCGTAGCCAAGACACTCATCTCCAGAACAAAATGCTTAGCCGATGAACAACACCAAAAAACCGAACTACACACTCTCACCAACGTACTTGCAGCCAATGGATTCCAAAGAAAGAAGATTACCCACCTAATCCAAAAAAAACCCCAACCAAAATCCAAGACAGAGAACAAGAAAACGGCAAAGCCCTCCTCCCATATATAAAGGCACTACAGACAAAATTAGCAAGATCCTCCAAAAACACAACATCAAAACAGCATTCTGCACAAACAGAAAAATATCCACCATCCTAAGAAACCCCAAAGACAAAATCGAATTAGAAAACCAAGGAGTATATGAAATCCCCTGCACTGCCTGCCCTACCACATACATTGGACAAACTAAGAGAAGAATAAGTGCACGCATTGAAGAACATAAGAACTCAATCAAAAAAAAAAAGAAGAAACGACCTCTTCCCTGGTCCAACACCTCAAAGCCACAGGACATGAAATTGATTTTAAAAATACCAGAACTATCGCCAAAACCGAACACTTCAACAGCAGAATAATCAGAGAAGCCATAGAGATGAAAAACGCCCACACAGCATGAACAAACGAGATGACACCTCCCGCCTTCCAGCCATTTGGAAACCCGCCCTCATGAACAGGCAGTACCTAACATGAAGAAGGACACCAGACCCACACCCATGAGAGCCACACAAGATGCCACCACCACACTTCCATGTAGAAAACAGACTCCCACCCACTCAGAAGATGAGACACGACCATGGACCAGAAGCTGCACGGCAGCTGCATCACTACCCACTTCAAACCCTCGCATACATGAAGCAAACCGACACCCACTATGAAGATGCAGAAGGACCACGAACTCGAAGCCAAACAGCAAGATCACAACTCACCAGCTCAAATCCCCCAGCAACTAAGACTAACCTGAGCACAACCAAGCCCCCACCTGAACAGAACACGCCTCCAACCAATCAGAACACGGCTAACCCCCAACCAATCAGAACACAGCCAAACCCCTACCAATGAGAACACACCCCCACCCAATCAGAACACAGCCAAGCCCCCACCCAATCAAGTCCCACCCCCACTGGCAGTTAAAAGGAGGAAGCAGCTGCAATCTCACATTACTCTGAGAAGCACAGAGCCGGAGACAGAAGCCTGAAGATGATGAATGAGACTTCATCGAAACCTTGCCTAGATACTTGAATCTTACGCGGGAGAAAACCGAACAACCAAAGATCCACATACAAATACCATGAGAACCTCAGAAAACAAATACTGCACCTCTACGGGAGGAAACCCACCATCTGACCAGGACTTATGAAAAACTTGAAGTCAAAGAGCCTCCATTTATGTGACCTTGCATTCTTATGCAACTGCCGAGATCAAAATTTAATTCCCACAAGCTTCAATTGAAATTCCACACCAACACAGCAGCCACCAAACGCATCCTAAAAAGAACAGAACTGGCCTAATTAGAAATGAACTTCACACAAAAGGTTTCTCCTAGACCAAATCAACAAAGATCTCCTCACACTCCACCTCAGACTCAGCAACAAGATTCACCCTCTACTTTGGGACAAATCCAAACAACTCGCTGTCTGGAGAGCCGAGAAACACAGACCACCCTCAAGACAGACACACACACCAACAAACTCAGGAAACTACAACAACGCAGAAACCAACTCCTCCCCCCACAGCCACACATGAAACAAACAGTGCACAACATCTCAGACAAGATCCTCACTGAAGCTGAAACCAAGGTCCTTTCAAAAGGATTCAACTTTGCTGTCGCTCCCAAACACATCCCCACAGAAACCATCATATGCGGAGTTGAAACCAGCCTGACCAAAACCAACCCTGATGATGCTAACAAAATCAGACTTGAAATCACCAACATCCTCTGCACTAGCAAACCACCCAAAAGCAACTTATCCAAGAAGAGCAACTGCACTACTTAACCTGAAAGAAGACACCAGCATAATAATTCTACCAGCAGACAAGGGCAATGCGACAGTGGTTATGAACACATCTGACTACCAAACCAAGTTAACCAACCTACTCCAAGACCCATACAAACCCCTAAAGACAGACCCCACCACCTACCTAGAAAAAACTACCAAATCCAAAATAAAAGCCTCCCCCATCAGTGAAGAAATCCAGCAACGAATCATACCCAGAGAAAAATCATCCAGATGCCCCAAGCTTTATGGTCTCCCCAAAATACACAAAGAAGGAACCCCACTCAGACCAATAGTCAGCTCCATAGGCTCACCTCTACAAAACCTAGCCAAATTTCTCGCCAAACAACTACAACCTTATGCAGAATCCATCAACTCACACGTAAGAAACTCATTCCAATTCATCGAGATCATAAAGAAACAAAACTTACAACCTAGCGACCTACTAGTAAGCTTCGATGTCATATCCCTCTTCACCCAAGTGCCAATAAAAGAAGCCTTGACAGCCATCCAAAACAAATCCAACCCCCAAGCACATCCTAGATCTAACCAACCACTGCCTATCAATACATACTTCACCTACAATGGACAAAAATACAAACAAATAGAAGGAGCACCCATGGGATCACCCCTCTCACCTGTCATGCAAACCTCTACATGGAACACTTTGAAACACAAGCTCTAGAAAAATACGACCACAAACCCAAACTCTGGCTCAGATACGTAGATGACACCTTCATCATCTGGCCACATGGGAAAGAAAAACTGAACAACTTCCTCACACACCTCAACAGCCTACACCCCAAAATACAATTCACCATGGAAACAGAAGCCAACAACCAACTTCCTTCCTAGATGTCTTGGTATACAAAAGATCCAATGGCTCCCTAGGACACACCATCTACCAGAAGAAAACACATACTAACCGCTATCTACATGCACTCTCACACCACCACCCAGCACAGATCAATTCCGTAGCCAAGACACTCATCTCCAGAACAAAATGCTTAGCCGATGAACAACACCAAAAAACCGAACTACACACTCTCACCAACGTACTTGCAGCCAATGGATTCCAAAGAAAGAAGATTACCCACCTAATCCAAAAAGAAACCCCAACCAAAATCCAAGACAGAGAACAAGAAAACGGCAAAGCCCTCCTCCCATATATAAAGGCACTACAGACAAAATTAGCAAGATCCTCCAAAAACACAACATCAAAACAGCATTCTGCACAAACAGAAAAATATCCACCATCCTAAGAAACCCCAAAGACAAAATCGAATTAGAAAACCAAGGAGTATATGAAATCCCTGCACTGCCTGCCCTACCACATACATTGGACAAACTAAGAGAAGAATAAGTGCACGCATTGAAGAACATAAGAACTCAATCAAAAAAAAAAAAAAGCGACCTCTTCCTGGTCCAACACCTCAAAGCCACAGGACATGAAATTGATTTTAAAAATACCAGAACTATCGCCAAAACCGAACACTTCAACAGCAGAATAATCAGAGAAGCCATAGAGATAGAAAAACGCCCACACAGCATGAACAAACGAGATGACACCTCCCGCCTTCCAGCCATTTGGAAACCCGCCCTCATGAACAGGCAGTACCTAACATGAAGAAGGACACCAGACCCACACCCATGAGAGCCACACAAGATGCCACCACCACACTTCCATGTAGAAAACAGACTCCCACCCACTCAGAAGATGAGACACGACCATGGACCAGAAGCTGCACGGCAGCTGCATCACTACCCACTTCAAACCCCTCGAGCCATACATGAAGCAAACCGACACCCACTATGAAGATGCAGAAGGACCACGAACTCGAAGCCAAACAGCAAGATCACAACTCACCAGCTCAAATCCCCCAGCAACTAAGACTAACCTGAGCACAACCAAGCCCCCACCTGAACAGAACACGCCTCCAACCAATCAGAACACGGCTAACCCCCAACCAATCAGAACACAGCCAAACCCCCTACCAATGAGAACACACCCCCACCCAATCAGAACACAGCCAAGCCCCACCCAATCAAGTCCCACCCCCACTGGCAGTTAAAGGAGGAAGCAGCTGCAATCTCACATTACTCTGAGAAGCACAGAGCCGGAGACAGAAGCCTGAAGATGATGAATGAGACTTCATGAAACCTTGCCTAGATACTTGAATCTTACGCGGGAGAAAACCCGAACAACCAAAGATCCACATACAAATACCCGAGAACCTCAGAAAACAAATACTGCACCTCTACGGGAGGAAACCCACCATCTGACCAGGACTTATGAAAAACTTGAAGTCCAAGAGCCTCCATTTTATGTGACCTTGCATTCTTATGCAACTGCCGAGATCAAAATTTAATTCCCACAAGCTTCCAATTGAAATTCCACACCAACACAGCAGCCACCAAACGCATCCTAAAAAGAACAGAACTGGCCCTAATTAGAAATGAACTTCACACAAAAGGTTTCTCCTAGACCAAATCAACAAAGATCTCCTCACACTCCACCTCAGACTCAGCAACAAGATTCACCCTCTACTTTGGGACAAATCCAAACAACTCGCTGTCTGGAGGCAAACACAGACCACCCTCAAGACAGACACACACACCAACAAACTCAGGAAACTACAACAACGCCAGAAACCAACTCCTCCCCCCACAGCCACACATGAAACAAACAGTGCACAACATCTCAGACAAGATCCTCACTGAAGCTGAAACCAAGGTCCTTTCAAAAGGATTCAACTTTGCTGTCGCTCCCAAACACATCCCCACAGAAACCATCATATGCGGAGTTGAAACCAGCCTGACCAAAACCAACCCTGATGATGCTAACAAAATCAGACTTGAAATCACCAACATCCTCTGCACTAGCAAACCACCCAAAAGCAACTTATCCAAGAAGAACGAACTGCACTACTTAACCTGAAAGAAGACACCAGCATAATAATTCTACCAGCAGACAAGGGCAATGCGACAGTGGTTATGAACACATCTGACTACCAAACCAAGTTAACCAACCTACTCCAAGACCCGCATACAAACCCCTAAAGACAGACCCCACCACCTACCTAGAAAAAACTACCAAATCCAAAATAAAAGCCTCCCCCATCAGTGAAGAAATCCAGCAACGAATCATACCCAGAGAAAAATCATCCAGATGCCCCAAGCTTTATGGTCTCCCCAAAATACACAAAGAAGGAACCCCACTCAGACCAATAGTCAGCTCCATAGGCTCACCTCTACAAAACCTAGCCAAATTTCTCGCCAAACAACTACAACCTTATGCAGAATCCATCAACTCACACGTAAAAACTCATTCCAATTCATCGAGATCATAAAGAAACAAAACTTACAACCTAGCGACCTACTAGTAAGCTTCGATGTCATATCCCTCTTCACCCAAGTGCCAATAAAAGAAGCCTTGACAGCCATCCAAAACAAATCCAACCCCCAAGCACATCCTAGATCTAACCAACCACTGCCTATCAATACATACTTCACCTACAATGGACAAAAATACAAACAAATAGAAGGAGCACCCATGGGATCACCCCTCTCACCTGTCATCGCAAACCTCTACATGGAACACTTTGAAACACAAGCTCTAGAAAAATACGACCACAAACCCAAACTCTGGCTCAGATACGTAGATGACACCTTCATCATCTGGCCACATGGGAAAGAAAAACTGAACAACTTCCTCACACACCTCAACAGCCTACACCCCAAAATACAATTCACCATGGAAACAGAAGCCAACAACCAACTTCCCTTCCTAGATGTCTTGGTATACAAAAGATCCAATGGCTCCCTAGGACACACCATCTACCAGAAGAAAACACATACTAACCGCTATCTACATGCACTCTCACACCACCACCCAGCACAGATCAATTCCGTAGCCAAGACACTCATCTCCAGAACAAAATGCTTAGCCGATGAACAACACCAAAAAACCGAACTACACACTCTCACCAACGTACTTGCAGCCAATGGATTCCAAAGAAAGAAGATTACCCACCTAATCCAAAAAGAAACCCCAACCAAAATCCAAGACAGAGAACAAGAAAACGGCAAAGCCCTCCTCCCATATATAAAGGCACTACAGACAAAATTAGCAAGATCCTCCAAAAACACAACATCAAAACAGCATTCTGCACAAACAGAAAAATATCCACCATCCTAAGAAACCCCAAAGACAAAATCGAATTAGAAAACCAAGGAGTATATGAAATCCCCTGCACTGCCTGCCCTACCACATACATTGGACAAACTAAGAGAAGAATAAGTGCACGCATTGAAGAACATAAGAACTCAATCAAAAAAAAAAAAAAACGACCTCTTCCCTGGTCCAACACCTCAAAGCCACAGGACATGAAATTGATTTTAAAAATACCAGAACTATCGCCAAACCGAACACTTCAACAGCAGAATAATCAGAGAAGCCATAGAGATAGAAAAACGCCCACACAGCATGAACAAACGAGATGACACCTCCCGCCTTCCAGCCATTTGGAAACCCGCCCTCATGAACAGACAGTACCTAACATGAAGAAGGACACCAGACCCACACCCATGAGAGCCACACAAGATGCCACCACCACACTTCCATGTAGAAAACAGACTCCCACCCACTCAGAAGATGAGACACGACCATGGACCAGAAGCTGCCGGCAGCTGCATCACTACCCACTTCAAACCCCTCCGAGCCATACATGAAGCAAACCGACACCCACTATGAAGATGCAGAAGGACCACGAACTCGAAGCCAAACAGCAAGATCACAACTCACCAGCTCAAATCCCCCAGCAACTAAGACTAACCTGAGCACAACCAAGCCCCACCTGAACAGAACACGCCTCCAACCAATCAGAACACGGCTAACCCCCAACCAATCAGAACACAGCCAAACCCCCTACCAATGAGAACACACCCCCACCCAATCAGAACACAGCCAAGCCCCCACCCAATCAAGTCCCACCCCCACTGGCAGTTAAAAGGAGGAAGCAGCTGCAATCTCACATTACTCTGAGAAGCACAGAGCCGGAGACAGAAGCCTGAAGATGATGAATGAGACTTCATCGAAACCTTGCCTAGATACTTGAATCTTACGCGGGAGAAAACCCGAACAACCAAAGATCCACATACAAATACCGAGAACCTCAGAAAACAAATACTGCACCTCTACGGGAGAAACCCACCATCTGACCAGGACTTATGAAAAACTTGAAGTCCAAAGAGCCTCCATTTTATGTGACCTTGCATTCTTATGCAACTGCCGAGATCAAAATTTAATTCCCACAAGCTTCCAATTGAAATTCCACACCAACACAGCAGCCACCAAACGCATCCTAAAAAGAACAGAACTGGCCCTAATTAGAAATGAACTTCACACAAAAGGTTTCTCCTAGACCAAATCAACAAAGATCTCCTCACACTCCACCTCAGACTCAGCAACAAGATTCACCCTCTACTTTGGGACAAATCCAAACAACTCGCTGTCTGGAGAGCAGAAACACAGACCACCCTCAAGACAGACACACACACCAACAAACTCAGGAAACTACAACAACGCCAGAAACCAACTCCTCCCCCCACAGCCACACATGAAACAAACAGTGCACAACATCTCAGACAAGATCCTCACTGAAGCTGAAACCAAGGTCCTTTCAAAAGGATTCAACTTTGCTGTCGCTCCCAAACACATCCCCACAGAAACCATCATATGCGGAGTTGAAACCAGCCTGACCAAAACCAACCCTGATGATGCTAACAAAATCAGACTTGAAATCACCAACATCCTCTGCACTAGCAAACCACCCAAAAGCAACTTATCCAAGAAGAACAACTGCACTACTTAACCTGAAAGAAGACACCAGCATAATAATTCTACCAGCAGACAAGGGCAATGCGACAGTGGTTATGAACACATCTGACTACCAAACCAAGTTAACCAACCTACTCCAAGACCCGCATACAAACCCCTAAAGACAGACCCCACCACCTACCTAGAAAAAACTACCAAATCCAAAATAAAAGCCTCCCCATCAGTGAAGAAATCCAGCAACGAATCATACCCAGAGAAAAATCATCCAGATGCCCCAAGCTTTATGGTCTCCCAAAATACACAAAGAAGGAACCCCACTCAGACCAATAGTCAGCTCCATAGGCTCACCTCTACAAAACCTAGCCAAATTTCTCGCAAACAACTACAACCTTATGCAGAATCCATCAACTCACACGTAAAAACTCATTCCAATTCATCGAGATCATAAAGAAACAAAACTTACAACCTAGCGACCTACTAGTAAGCTTCGATGTCATATCCCTCTTCACCCAAGTGCCAATAAAAGAAGCCTTGACAGCCATCCAAAACAAATCCAACCCCCAAGCACATCCTAGATCTAACCAACCACTGCCTATCAATACATACTTCACCTACAATGGACAAAAATACAAACAAATAGAAGGAGCACCCATGGGATCACCCTCTCACCTGTCATGCAAACCTCTACATGGAACACTTTGAAACACAAGCTCTAGAAAAATACGACCACAAACCCAAACTCTGGCTCAGATACGTAGATGACACCTTCATCATCTGGCCACATGGGAAAGAAAAACTGAACAACTTCCTCACACACCTCAACAGCCTACACCCCAAAATACAATTCACCATGGAAACAGAAGCCAACAACCAACTTCCTTCCTAGATGTCTTGGTATACAAAAGATCCAATGGCTCCCTAGGACACACCATCTACCAGAAGAAAACACATACTAACCGCTATCTACATGCACTCTCACACCACCACCCAGCACAGATCAATTCCGTAGCCAAGACACTCATCTCCAGAACAAAATGCTTAGCCGATGAACAACACCAAAAAACCGAACTACACACTCTCACCAACGTACTTGCAGCCAATGGATTCCAAAGAAAGAAGATTACCCACCTAATCCAAAAAGAAACCCCAACCAAAATCCAAGACAGAGAACAAGAAAACGGCAAAGCCCTCCTCCCATATATAAAAGGCACTACAGACAAAATTAGCAAGATCCTCCAAAAACACAACATCAAAACAGCATTCTGCACAAACAGAAAAATATCCACCATCCTAAGAAACCCCAAAGACAAAATCGAATTAGAAAACCAAGGAGTATATGAAATCCCCTGCACTGCCTCCCTACCACATACATTGGACAAACTAAGAGAAGAATAAGTGCACGCATTGAAGAACATAAGAACTCAATCAAAAAAAAAAAAGAAGAAACGACCTCTTCCTGGTCCAACACCTCAAAGCCACAGGACATGAAATTGATTTTAAAAATACCAGAACTATCGCCAAAACCGAACACTTCAACAGCAGAATAATCAGAGAAGCCATAGAGATAGAAAAACGCCCACACAGCATGAACAAGCGAGATGACACCTCCCGCCTTCCAGCCATTTGGAAACCCGCCCTCATGAACAGGCAGTACCTAACATGAAGAAGGACACCAGACCCACACCCATGAGAGCCACACAAGATGCCACCACCACACTTCCATGTAGAAAACAGACTCCCACCCACTCAGAAGATGAGACACGACCATGGACCAGAAGCTGCACGGCAGCTGCATCCACTACCCACTTCAAACCCCTCCGAGCCATACATGAAGCAAACCGACACCCACTATGAAGATGCAGAAGGACCACGAACTCGAAGCCAAACAGCAAGATCACAACTCACCAGCTCAAATCCCCAGCAACTAAGACTAACCTGAGCACAACCAAGCCCCACCTGAACAGAACACGCCTCCAACCAATCAGAACACGGCTAACCCCCAACCAATCAGAACACAGCCAAACCCCCTACCAATGAGAACACACCCCCACCCAATCAGAACACAGCCAAGCCCCCACCCAATCAAGTCCCACCCCCACTGGCAGTTAAAAGGAGGAAGCAGCTGCAATCTCACATTACTCTGAGAAGCACAGAGCCGGAGACAGAAGCCTGAAGATGATGAATGAGACTTCATCGAAACCTTGCCTAGATACTTGAATCTTACGCGGGAGAAAACCGAACAACCAAAGATCCACATACAAATACCCGAGAACCTCAGAAAACAAATACTGCACCTCTACGGGAGGAAACCCACCATCTGACCAGGACTTATGAAAAACTTGAAGTCCAAGAGCCTCCATTTTATGTGACCTTGCATTCTTATGCAACTGCCGAGATCAAAATTTAATTCCCACAAGCTTCCAATTGAAATTCCACACCAAACAGCAGCCACCAAACGCATCCTAAAAAGAACAGAACTGGCCCTAATTAGAAATGAACTTCACAAAAGGTTTCTCCTAGACCAAATCAACAAAGATCTCCTCACACTCCACCTCAGACTCAGCAACAAGATTCACCCTCTACTTTGGGACAAATCCAAACAACTCGCTGTCTGGAGAGCGAAACACAGACCACCCTCAAGACAGACACACACACCAACAAACTCAGGAAACTACAACAACGCAGAAACCAACTCCTCCCCCACAGCCACACATGAAACAAACAGTGCACAACATCTCAGACAAGATCCTCACTGAAGCTGAAACCAAGGTCCTTTCAAAAGGATTCAACTTTGCTGTCGCTCCCAAACACATCCCCACAGAAACCATCATATGCGGAGTTGAAACCAGCCTGACCAAAACCAACCCTGATGATGCTAACAAAATCAGACTTGAAATCACCAACATCCTCTGCACTAGCAAACCACCCAAAAGCAACTTATCCAAGAAGAACGAACTGCACTACTTAACCTGAAAGAAGACACCAGCATAATAATTCTACCAGCAGACAAGGGCAATGCGACAGTGGTTATGAACACATCTGACTACCAAACCAAGTTAACCAACCTACTCCAAGACCCCCACAAACCCCTAAAGACAGACCCCACCACCTACCTAGAAAAAACTACCAAATCCAAAATAAAGCCTCCCCCATCAGTGAAGAAATCCAGCAACGAATCATACCCAGAGAAAAATCATCCAGATGCCCCAAGCTTTATGGTCTCCCCAAAATACACAAAGAAGGAACCCCACTCAGACCAATAGTCAGCTCCATAGGCTCACCTCTACAAAACCTAGCCAAATTTCTCGCCAAACAACTACAACCTTATGCAGAATCCATCAACTCACACGTAAGAAACTCATTCCAATTCATCGAGATCATAAAGAAACAAAACTTACAACCTAGCGACCTACTAGTAAGCTTCGATGTCATATCCCTCTTCACCCAAGTGCCAATAAAAGAAGCCTTGACAGCCATCCAAAACAAATCCAACCCCCAAGCACATCCTAGATCTAACCAACCACTGCCTATCAATACATACTTCACCTACAATGGACAAAAATACAAACAAATAGAAGGAGCACCCATGGGATCACCCCTCTCACCTGTCATGCAAACCTCTACATGGAACACTTTGAAACACAAGCTCTAGAAAAATACGACCACAAACCCAAACTCTGGCTCAGATACGTAGATGACACCTTCATCATCTGGCCACATGGGAAAGAAAAACTGAACAACTTCCTCACACACCTCAACAGCCTACACCCCAAAATACAATTCACCATGGAAACAGAAGCCAACAACCAACTTCCCTTCCTAGATGTCTTGGTATACAAAAGATCCAATGGCTCCCTAGGACACACCATCTACCAGAAGAAAACACATACTAACCGCTATCTACATGCACTCTCACACCACCACCCAGCACAGATCAATTCCGTAGCCAAGACACTCATCTCCAGAACAAAATGCTTAGCCGATGAACAACACCAAAAAACCGAACTACACACTCTCACCAACGTACTTGCAGCCAATGGATTCCAAAGAAAGAAGATTACCCACCTAATCCAAAAAGAAACCCCAACCAAAATCCAAGACAGAGAACAAGAAAGCGGCAAAGCCCTCCTCCCATATATAAAAGGCACTACAGACAAAATTAGCAAGATCCTCCAAAAACACAACATCAAAACAGCATTCTGCACAAACAGAAAAATATCCACCATCCTAAGAAACCCCAAAGACAAAATCGATTAAAAACCAAGGAGTATATGAAATCCCCTGCACTGCCTGCCCTACCACATACATTGGACAAACTAAGAGAAGAATAAGTGCACGCATTGAAGAACATAAGAACTCAATCAAAAAAAAAAAGAAGAAAGCGACCTCTTCCTGGTCCAACACCTCAAAGCCACAGGACATGAAATTGATTTTAAAAATACCAGAACTATCGCCAAAACCGAACACTTCAACAGCAGAATAATCAGAGAAGCCATAGAGATAGAAAAACGCCCACACAGCATGAACAAACGAGATGACACCTCCCGCCTTCCAGCCATTTGGAAACCCGCCCTCATGAACAGGCAGTACCTAACATGAAGAAGGACACCAGACCCACACCCATGAGAGCCACACAAGATGCCACCACCACACTTCCATGTAGAAAACAGACTCCCACCCACTCAGAAGATGAGACACGACCATGGACCAGAAGCTGCACGGCAGCTGCATCACTACCCACTTCAAACCCATACATGAAGCAAACCGACACCCACTATGAAGATGCAGAAGGACCACGAACTCGAAGCCAAACAGCAAGATCACAACTCACCAGCTCAAATCCCCCAGCAACTAAGACTAACCTGAGCACAACCAAGCCCCCACCTGAACAGAACACGCCTCCAACCAATCAGAACACGGCTAACCCCCAACCAATCAGAACACAGCCAAACCCCCTACCAATGAGAACACACCCCCACCCAATCAGAACACAGCCAAGCCCCCACCCAATCAAGTCCCACCCCCACTGGCAGTTAAAAGGAGGAAGCAGCTGCAATCTCACATTACTCTGAGAAGCACAGAGCCGGAGACAGAAGCCTGAAGATGATGAATGAGACTTCATGAAACCTTGCCTAGATACTTGAATCTTACGCGGGAGAAAACCGAACAACCAAAGATCCACATACAAATACCCTGAGAACCTCAGAAAACAAATACTGCACCTCTACGGGAGGAAACCCACCATCTGACCAGGACTTATGAAAAACTTGAAGTCCAAAGAGCCTCCATTTTATGTGACCTTGCATTCTTATGCAACTGCCGAGATCAAAATTTAATTCCCACAAGCTTCCAATTGAAATTCCACACCAACACAGCAGCCACCAAACGCATCCTAAAAAGAACAGAACTGGCCCTAATTAGAAATGAACTTCACACAAAAGGTTTCTCCTAGACCAAATCAACAAAGATCTCCTCACACTCCACCTCAGACTCAGCAACAAGATTCACCCTCTACTTTGGGACAAATCCAAACAACTCGCTGTCTGGAGAGCGAAACACAGACCACCCTCAAGACAGACACACACACCAACAAACTCAGGAAACTACAACAACGCCAGAAACCAACTCCTCCCCCCACAGCCACACATGAAACAAACAGTGCACAACATCTCAGACAAGATCCTCACTGAAGCTGAAACCAAGGTCCTTTCAAAAGGATTCAACTTTGCTGTCGCTCCCAAACACATCCCCACAGAAACCATCATATGCGGAGTTGAAACCAGCCTGACCAAAACCAACCCTGATGATGCTAACAAAATCAGACTTGAAATCACCAACATCCTCTGCACTAGCAAACCACCCAAAAGCAACTTATCCAAGAAGAACGAACTGCACTACTTAACCTGAAAGAAGACACCAGCATAATAATTCTACCAGCAGACAAGGGCAATGCGACAGTGGTTATGAACACATCTGACTACCAAACCAAGTTAACCAACCTACTCCAAGACCCGCTACAAACCCCTAAAGACAGACCCCACCACCTACCTGAAAAAAACTACCAAATCCAAAATAAAAGCCTCCCCATCAGTGAAGAAATCCAGCAACGAATCATACCCAGAGAAAAATCATCCAGATGCCCCAAGCTTTATGGTCTCCCCAAAATACACAAAGAAGGAACCCCACTCAGACCAATAGTCAGCTCCATGAGGCTCACCTCTACAAAACCTAGCCAAATTTCTCGCAAACAACTACAACCTTATGCAGAATCCATCAACTCACACGTAAAAACTCATTCCAATTCATCGAGATCATAAAAAAACAAAACTTACAACCTAGCGACCTACTAGTAAGCTTCGATGTCATATCCCTCTTCACCCAAGTGCCAATAAAAGAAGCCTTGACAGCCATCCAAAACAAATCCAACCCCCAAGCACATCCTAGATCTAACCAACCACTGCCTATCAATACATACTTCACCTACAATGGACAAAAATACAAACAAATAGAAGGAGCACCCATGGGATCACCCCTCTCACCTGTCATCGCAAACCTCTACATGGAACACTTTGAAACACAAGCTCTAGAAAAATACGACCACAAACCCAAACTCTGGCTCAGATACGTAGATGACACCTTCATCATCTGGCCACATGGGAAAGAAAAACTGAACAACTTCCTCACACACCTCAACAGCCTACACCCCAAAATACAATTCACCATGGAAACAGAAGCCAACAACCAACTTCCCTTCCTAGATGTCTTGGTATACAAAAGATCCAATGGCTCCCTAGGACACACCATCTACCAGAAGAAAACACATACTAACCGCTATCTACATGCACTCTCACACCACCACCCAGCACAGATCAATTCCGTAGCCAAGACACTCATCTCCAGAACAAAATGCTTAGCCGATGAACAACACCAAAAAACCGAACTACACACTCTCACCAACGTACTTGCAGCCAATGGATTCCAAAGAAAGAAGATTACCCACCTAATCCAAAAAGAAACCCCAACCAAAATCCAAGACAGAGAACAAGAAAACGGCAAAGCCCTCCTCCCATATATAAAAGGCACTACAGACAAAATTAGCAAGATCCTCCAAAAACACAACATCAAAACAGCATTCTGCACAAACAGAAAAATATCCACCATCCTAAGAAACCCCAAAGACAAAATCGAATTAGAAAACCAAGGAGTATATGAAATCCCTGCACTGCCTGCCCTACCACATACATTGGACAAACTAAGAGAAGAATAAGTGCACGCATTGAAGAACATAAGAACTCAATCAAAAAAAAAAAAGAAACGACCTCTTCCTGGTCCAACACCTCAAAGCCACAGGACATGAAATTGATTTTAAAAATACCAGAACTATCGCAAAACCGAACACTTCAACAGCAGAATAATCAGAGAAGCCATAGAGATGAAAAACGCCCACACAGCATGAACAAACGAGATGACACCTCCCGCCTTCCAGCCATTTGGAAACCCGCCCTCATGAACAGGCAGTACCTAACATGAAGAAGGACACCAGACCCACACCCATGAGAGCCACACAAGATGCCACCACCACACTTCCATGTAGAAAACAGACTCCCACCCACTCAGAAGATGAGACACGACCATGGACCAGAAGCTGCACGGCAGCTGCATCACTACCACTTCAAACCCATACATGAAGCAAACCGACACCCACTATGAAGATGCAGAAGGACCACGAACTCGAAGCCAAACAGCAAGATCACAACTCACCAGCTCAAATCCCCAGCAACTAAGACTAACCTGAGCACAACCAAGCCCCCACCTGAACAGAACACGCCTCCAACCAATCAGAACACGGCTAACCCCCAACCAATCAGAACACAGCCAAACCCCCTACCAATGAGAACACACCCCCACCCAATCAGAACACAGCCAAGCCCCCACCCAATCAAGTCCCACCCCCACTGGCAGTTAAAAGGAGGAAGCAGCTGCAATCTCACATTACTCTGAGAAGCACAGAGCCGGAGACAGAAGCCTGAAGATGATGAATGAGACTTCATCGAAACCTTGCCTAGATACTTGAATCTTACGCGGGAGAAAACCGAACAACCAAAGATCCACATACAAATACCCGAGAACCTCAGAAAACAAATACTGCACCTCTACGGGAGGAAACCCACCATCTGACCAGGACTTATGAAAAACTTGAAGTCCAAAGAGCCTCCATTTTATGTGACCTTGCATTCTTATGCAACTGCCGAGATCAAAATTTAATTCCCACAAGCTTCCAATTGAAATTCCACACCAACACAGCAGCCACCAAACGCATCCTAAAAAGAACAGAACTGGCCCTAATTAGAAATGAACTTCACACAAAAGGTTTCTCCTAGACCAAATCAACAAAGATCTCCTCACACTCCACCTCAGACTCAGCAACAAGATTCACCCTCTACTTTGGGACAAATCCAAACAACTCGCTGTCTGGAGAGCCGAAACACAGACCACCCTCAAGACAGACACACACACCAACAAACTCAGGAAACTACAACAACGCCAGAAACCAACTCCTCCCCCCACAGCCACACATGAAACAAACAGTGCACAACATCTCAGACAAGATCCTCACTGAAGCTGAAACCAAGGTCCTTTCAAAAGGATTCAACTTTGCTGTCGCTCCCAAACACATCCCCACAGAAACCATCATATGCGGAGTTGAAACCAGCCTGACCAAAACCAACCCTGATGATGCTAACAAAATCAGACTTGAAATCACCAACATCCTCTGCACTAGCAAACCACCCAAAAGCAACTTATCCAAGAAGAACAAACTGCACTACTTAACCTGAAAGAAGACACCAGCATAATAATTCTACCAGCAGACAAGGGCAATGCGACAGTGGTTATGAACACATCTGACTACCAAACCAAGTTAACCAACCTACTCCAAGACCCGCATACAAACCCCTAAAGACAGACCCCACCACCTACCTAGAAAAAACTACCAAATCCAAAATAAAAGCCTCCCCATCAGTGAAGAAATCCAGCAACGAATCATACCCAGAAAAAATCATCCAGATGCCCCAAGCTTTATGGTCTCCCCAAAATACACAAAGAAGGAACCCCACTCAGACCAATAGTCAGCTCCATAGGCTCACCTCTACAAAACCTAGCCAAATTTCTCGCAAACAACTACAACCTTATGCAGAATCCATCAACTCACACGTAAAAACTCATTCCAATTCATCGAGATCATAAAAAACAAAACTTACAACCTAGCGACCTACTAGTAAGCTTGATGTCATATCCCTCTTCACCCAAGTGCCAATAAAAGAAGCCTTGACAGCCATCCAAAACAAATCCAACCCCCAAGCACATCCTAGATCTAACCAACCACTGCCTATCAATACATACTTCACCTACAATGGACAAAAATACAAACAAATAGAAGGAGCACCCATGGGATCACCCCTCTCACCTGTCATGCAAACCTCTACATGGAACACTTTGAAACACAAGCTCTAGAAAAATACGACCACAAACCCAAACTCTGGCTCAGATACGTAGATGACACCTTCATCATCTGGCCACATGGGAAAGAAAAACTGAACAACTTCCTCACACACCTCAACAGCCTACACCCCAAAATACAATTCACCATGGAAACAGAAGCCAACAACCAACTTCCCTTCCTAGATGTCTTGGTATACAAAAGATCCAATGGCTCCCTAGGACACACCATCTACCAGAAGAAAACACATACTAACCGCTATCTACATGCACTCTCACACCACCACCCAGCACAGATCAATTCCGTAGCCAAGACACTCATCTCCAGAACAAAATGCTTAGCCGATGAACAACACCAAAAAACCGAACTACACACTCTCACCAACGTACTTGCAGCCAATGGATTCCAAAGAAAGAAGATTACCCACCTAATCCAAAAGAAACCCCAACCAAAATCCAAGACAGAGAACAAGAAAACGGCAAAGCCCTCCTCCCATATATAAAGGCACTACAGACAAAATTAGCAAGATCCTCCAAAAACACAACATCAAAACAGCATTCTGCACAAACAGAAAAATATCCACCATCCTAAGAAACCCCAAAGACAAAATCGATTAGAAAACCAAGGAGTATATGAAATCCCCTGCACTGCCTGCCCTACCACATACATTGGACAAACTAAGAGAAGAATAAGTGCACGCATTGAAGAACATAAGAACTCAATCAAAAAAAAAAAGAAAAACGACCTCTTCCTGGTCCAACACCTCAAAGCCACAGGACATGAAATTGATTTTAAAAATACCAGAACTATCGCCAAAACCGAACACTTCAACAGCAGAATAATCAGAGAAGCCATAGAGATGAAAAACGCCCACACAGCATGAACAAACGAGATGACACCTCCGCCTTCCAGCCATTTGGAAACCCGCCCTCATGAACAGGCAGTACCTAACATGAAGAAGGACACCAGACCCACACCCATGAGAGCCACACAAGATGCCACCACCACACTTCCATGTAGAAAACAGACTCCCACCCACTCAGAAGATGAGACACGACCATGGACCAGAAGCTGCACGGCAGCTGCATCACTACCCACTTCAAACCCCTCGAGCCATACATGAAGCAAACCGACACCCACTATGAAGATGCAGAAGGACCACGAACTCGAAGCCAAACAGCAAGATCACAACTCACCAGCTCAAATCCCCAGCAACTAAGACTAACCTGAGCACAACCAAGCCCCACCTGAACAGAACACGCCTCCAACCAATCAGAACACGGCTAACCCCCAACCAATCAGAACACAGCCAAACCCCCTACCAATGAGAACACACCCCCACCCAATCAGAACACAGCCAAGCCCCCACCCAATCAAGTCCCACCCCCACTGGCAGTTAAAAGGAGGAAGCAGCTGCAATCTCACATTACTCTGAGAAGCACAGAGCCGGAGACAGAAGCCTGAAGATGATGAATGAGACTTCATCGAAACCTTGCCTAGATACTTGAATCTTACGCGGGAGAAAACCGAACAACCAAAGATCCACATACAAATACCGAGAACCTCAGAAAACAAATACTGCACCTCTACGGGAGGAAACCCACCATCTGACCAGGACTTATGAAAAACTTGAAGTCCAAAGAGCCTCCATTTTATGTGACCTTGCATTCTTATGCAACTGCCGAGATCAAAATTTAATTCCCACAAGCTTCCAATTGAAATTCCACACCAACACAGCAGCCACCAAACGCATCCTAAAAAGAACAGAACTGGCCCTAATTAGAAATGAACTTCACACAAAAGGTTTCTCCTAGACCAAATCAACAAAGATCTCCTCACACTCCACCTCAGACTCAGCAACAAGATTCACCCTCTACTTTGGGACAAATCCAAACAACTCGCTGTCTGGAGAGCGAAACACAGACCACCCTCAAGACAGACACACACACCAACAAACTCAGGAAACTACAACAACGCCAGAAACCAACTCCTCCCCCCACAGCCACACATGAAACAAACAGTGCACAACATCTCAGACAAGATCCTCACTGAAGCTGAAACCAAGGTCCTTTCAAAAGTTCAACTTTGCTGTCGCTCCCAAACACATCCCCACAGAAACCATCATATGCGGAGTTGAAACCAGCCTGACCAAAACCAACCCTGATGATGCTAACAAAATCAGACTTGAAATCACCAACATCCTCTGCACTAGCAAACCACCCAAAAGCAACTTATCCAAGAAGAACGAACTGCACTACTTAACCTGAAAGAAGACACCAGCATAATAATTCTACCAGCAGACAAGGGCAATGCGACAGTGGTTATGAACACATCTGACTACCAAACCAAGTTAACCAACCTACTCCAAGACCCGCATACAAACCCCTAAAGACAGACCCCACCACCTACCTAGAAAAAACTACCAAATCCAAAATAAAAGCCTCCCCCATCAGTGAAGAAATCCAGCAACGATCATACCCAGAGAAAAATCATCCAGATGCCCCAAGCTTTATGGTCTCCCCAAAATACACAAAGAAGGAACCCCACTCAGACCAATAGTCAGCTCCATAGGCTCACCTCTACAAAACCTAGCCAAATTTCTCGCAAACAACTACAACCTTATGCAGAATCCATCAACTCACACGTAAAAACTCATTTCCAATTCATCGAGATCATAAAGAAACAAAACTTACAACCTAGCGACCTACTAGTAAGCTTGATGTCATATCCCTCTTCACCCAAGTGCCAATAAAAGAAGCCTTGACAGCCATCCAAAACAAATCCAACCCCCAAGCACATCCTAGATCTAACCAACCACTGCCTATCAATACATACTTCACCTACAATGGACAAAAATACAAACAAATAGAAGGAGCACCCATGGGATCACCCCTCTCACCTGTCATCGCAAACCTCTACATGGAACACTTTGAAACACAAGCTCTAGAAAAATACGACCACAAACCCAAACTCTGGCTCAGATACGTAGATGACACCTTCATCATCTGGCCACATGGGAAAGAAAAACTGAACAACTTCCTCACACACCTCAACAGCCTACACCCCAAAATACAATTCACCATGGAAACAGAAGCCAACAACCAACTTCCTTCCTAGATGTCTTGGTATACAAAAGATCAATGGCTCCCTAGGACACACCATCTACCAGAAGAAAACACATACTAACCGCTATCTACATGCACTCTCACACCACCACCCAGCACAGATCAATTCCGTAGCCAAGACACTCATCTCCAGAACAAAATGCTTAGCCGATGAACAACACCAAAAAACGAACTACACACTCTCACCAACGTACTTGCAGCCAATGGATTCCAAAGAAAGAAGATTACCCACCTAATCCAAAAGAAACCCCAACCAAAATCCAAGACAGAGAACAAGAAAACGGCAAAGCCCTCCTCCCATATATAAAGGCACTACAGACAAAATTAGCAAGATCCTCCAAAAACACAACATCAAAACAGCATTCTGCACAAACAGAAAAATATCCACCATCCTAAGAAACCCCAAAGACAAAATCGAATTAGAAAACCAAGGAGTATATGAAATCCCTGCACTGCCTGCCCTACCACATACATTGGACAAACTAAGAGAAGAATAAGTGCACGCATTGAAGAACATAAGAACTCAATCAAAAAAAAAAGAAGAAAGCGACCTCTTCCCTGGTCCAACACCTCAAAGCCACAGGACATGAAATTGATTTTAAAAATACCAGAACTATCGCCAAAACCGAACACTTCAACAGCAGAATAATCAGAGAAGCCATAGAGATGAAAAACGCCCACACAGCATGAACAAACGAGATGACACCTCCCGCCTTCCAGCCATTTGGAAACCCGCCCTCATGAACAGGCAGTACCTAACATGAAGAAGGACACCAGACCCACACCCATGAGAGCCACACAAGATGCCACCACCACACTTCCATGTAGAAAACAGACTCCCACCCACTCAGAAGATGAGACACGACCATGGACCAGAAGCTGCACGGCAGCTGCATCACTACCCACTTCAAACCCTCGAGCCATACATGAAGCAAACCGACACCCACTATGAAGATGCAGAAGGACCACGAACTCGAAGCCAAACAGCAAGATCACAACTCACCAGCTCAAATCCCCAGCAACTAAGACTAACCTGAGCACAACCAAGCCCCCACCTGAACAGAACACGCCTCCAACCAATCAGAACACGGCTAACCCCCAACCAATCAGAACACAGCCAAACCCCCTACCAATGAGAACACACCCCCACCCAATCAGAACACAGCCAAGCCCCCACCCAATCAAGTCCCACCCCCACTGGCAGTTAAAAGGAGGAAGCAGCTGCAATCTCACATTACTCTGAGAAGCACAGAGCCGGAGACAGAAGCCTGAAGATGATGAATGAGACTTCATCGAAACCTTGCCTAGATACTTGAATCTTACGCGGGAGAAAACCGAACAACCAAAGATCCACATACAAATACCCGAGAACCTCAGAAAACAAATACTGCACCTCTACGGGAGGAAACCCACCATCTGACCAGGACTTATGAAAAACTTGAAGTCCAAAGAGCCTCCATTTTATGTGACCTTGCATTCTTATGCAACTGCCGAGATCAAAATTTAATTCCCACAAGCTTCCAATTGAAATTCCACACCAACACAGCAGCCACCAAACGCATCCTAAAAAGAACAGAACTGGCCCTAATTAGAAATGAACTTCACACAAAAGGTTTCTCCTAGACCAAATCAACAAAGATCTCCTCACACTCCACCTCAGACTCAGCAACAAGATTCACCCTCTACTTTGGGACAAATCCAAACAACTCGCTGTCTGGAGAGCGAGAACACAGACCACCCTCAAGACAGACACACACACCAACAAACTCAGGAAACTACAACAACGCCAGAAACCAACTCCTCCCCCCACAGCCACACATGAAACAAACAGTGCACAACATCTCAGACAAGATCCTCACTGAAGCTGAAACCAAGGTCCTTTCAAAAGGATTCAACTTTGCTGTCGCTCCCAAACACATCCCCACAGAAACCATCATATGCGGAGTTGAAACCAGCCTGACCAAAACCAACCCTGATGATGCTAACAAAATCAGACTTGAAATCACCAACATCCTCTGCACTAGCAAACCACCCAAAAGCAACTTATCCAAGAAGAACGAACTGCACTACTTAACCTGAAAGAAGACACCAGCATAATAATTCTACCAGCAGACAAGGGCAATGCGACAGTGGTTATGAACACATCTGACTACCAAACCAAGTTAACCAACCTACTCCAAGACCCGCTACAAACCCCTAAAGACAGACCCCACCACCTACCTAGAAAAAACTACCAAATCCAAAATAAAAGCCTCCCCCATCAGTGAAGAAATCCAGCAACGAATCATACCCAGAGAAAAATCATCCAGATGCCCCAAGCTTTATGGTCTCCCCAAAATACACAAAGAAGGAACCCCACTCAGACCAATAGTCAGCTCCATGGGCTCACCTCTACAAAACCTAGCCAAATTTCTCGCCAAACAACTACAACCTTATGCAGAATCCATCAACTCACACGTAAAAACTCATTCCAATTCATCGAGATCATAAAAAACAAAACTTACAACCTAGCGACCTACTAGTAAGCTTCGATGTCATATCCCTCTTCACCCAAGTGCCAATAAAAGAAGCCTTGACAGCCATCCAAAACAAATCCAACCCCCAAGCACATCCTAGATCTAACCAACCACTGCCTATCAATACATACTTCACCTACAATGGACAAAAATACAAACAAATAGAAGGAGCACCCATGGGATCACCCCTCTCACCTGTCATGCAAACCTCTACATGGAACACTTTGAAACACAAGCTCTAGAAAAATACGACCACAAACCCAAACTCTGGCTCAGATACGTAGATGACACCTTCATCATCTGGCCACATGGGAAAGAAAAACTGAACAACTTCCTCACACACCTCAACAGCCTACACCCCAAAATACAATTCACCATGGAAACAGAAGCCAACAACCAACTTCCCTTCCTAGATGTCTTGGTATACAAAAGATCAATGGCTCCCTAGGACACACCATCTACCAGAAGAAAACACATACTAACCGCTATCTACATGCACTCTCACACCACCACCCAGCACAGATCAATTCCGTAGCCAAGACACTCATCTCCAGAACAAAATGCTTAGCCGATGAACAACACCAAAAAACCGAACTACACACTCTCACCAACGTACTTGCAGCCAATGGATTCCAAAGAAAGAAGATTACCCACCTAATCCAAAAAGAAACCCCAACCAAAATCCAAGACAGAGAACAAGAAAACGGCAAAGCCCTCCTCCCATATATAAAGGCACTACAGACAAAATTAGCAAGATCCTCCAAAAACACAACATCAAAACAGCATTCTGCACAAACAGAAAAATATCCACCATCCTAAGAAACCCCAAAGACAAAATCGAATTAGAAAACCAAGGAGTATATGAAATCCCTGCACTGCCTGCCCTACCACATACATTGGACAAACTAAGAGAAGAATAAGTGCACGCATTGAAGAACATAAGAACTCAATCAAAAAAAAAAGAAGAAACGACCTCTTCCCTGGTCCAACACCTCAAAGCCACAGGACATGAAATTGATTTTAAAAATACCAGAACTATCGCCAAAACCGAACACTTCAACAGCAGAATAATCAGAGAAGCCATAGAGATAGAAAAACGCCCACACAGCATGAACAAACGAGATGACACCTCCCGCCTTCCAGCCATTTGGAAACCCGCCCTCATGAACAGGCAGTACCTAACATGAAGAAGGACACCAGACCCACACCCATGAGAGCCACACAAGATGCCACCACCACACTTCCATGTAGAAAACAGACTCCCACCCACTCAGAAGATGAGACACGACCATGGACCAGAAGCTGCCACGGCAGCTGCATCACTACCCACTTCAAACCCCTCCGAGCCATACATGAAGCAAACCGACACCCACTATGAAGATGCAGAAGGACCACGAACTCGAAGCCAAACAGCAAGATCACAACTCACCAGCTCAAATCCCCCAGCAACTAAGACTAACCTGAGCACAACCAAGCCCCCACCTGAACAGAACACGCCTCCAACCAATCAGAACACGGCTAACCCCCAACCAATCAGAACACAGCCAAACCCCCTACCAATGAGAACACACCCCCACCCAATCAGAACACAGCCAAGCCCCCACCCAATCAAGTCCCACCCCCACTGGCAGTTAAAAGGAGGAAGCAGCTGCAATCTCACATTACTCTGAGAAGCACAGAGCCGGAGACAGAAGCCTGAAGATGATGAATGAGACTTCATCGAAACCTTGCCTAGATACTTGAATCTTACGCGGGAGAAAACCGAACAACCAAAGATCCACATACAAATACCCGAGAACCTCAGAAAACAAATACTGCACCTCTACGGGAGGAAACCCACCATCTGACCAGGACTTATGAAAAACTTGAAGTCCAAAGAGCCTCCATTTTATGTGACCTTGCATTCTTATGCAACTGCCGAGATCAAAATTTAATTCCCACAAGCTTCCAATTGAAATTCCACACCAACACAGCAGCCACCAAACGCATCCTAAAAAGAACAGAACTGGCCCTAATTAGAAATGAACTTCACACAAAAGGTTTCTCCTAGACCAAATCAACAAAGATCTCCTCACACTCCACCTCAGACTCAGCAACAAGATTCACCCTCTACTTTGGGACAAATCCAAACAACTCGCTGTCTGGAGAGCGAAACACAGACCACCCTCAAGACAGACACACACACCAACAAACTCAGGAAACTACAACAACGCCAGAAACCAACTCCTCCCCCACAGCCACACATGAAACAAACAGTGCACAACATCTCAGACAAGATCCTCACTGAAGCTGAAACCAAGGTCCTTTCAAAAGGATTCAACTTTGCTGTCGCTCCCAAACACATCCCCACAGAAACCATCATATGCGGAGTTGAAACCAGCCTGACCAAAACCAACCCTGATGATGCTAACAAAATCAGACTTGAAATCACCAACATCCTCTGCACTAGCAAACCACCCAAAAGCAACTTATCCAAGAAGAACGAACTGCACTACTTAACCTGAAAGAAGACACCAGCATAATAATTCTACCAGCAGACAAGGGCAATGCGACAGTGGTTATGAACACATCTGACTACCAAACCAAGTTAACCAACCTACTCCAAGACCCGCATACAAACCCCTAAAGACAGACCCCACCACCTACCTAGAAAAAACTACCAAATCCAAAATAAAAGCCTCCCCATCAGTGAAGAAATCCAGCAACGAATCATACCCAGAGAAAAATCATCCAGATGCCCCAAGCTTTATGGTCTCCCCAAAATACACAAAGAAGGAACCCCACTCAGACCAATAGTCAGCTCCATAGGCTCACCTCTACAAAACCTAGCCAAATTTCTCGCCAAACAACTACAACCTTATGCAGAATCCATCAACTCACACGTAAACTCATTCCAATTCATCGAGATCATAAAGAAACAAAACTTACAACCTAGCGACCTACTAGTAAGCTTCGATGTCATATCCTCTTCACCCAAGTGCCAATAAAAGAAGCCTTGACAGCCATCCAAAACAAATCCAACCCCCAAGCACATCCTAGATCTAACCAACCACTGCCTATCAATACATACTTCACCTACAATGGACAAAAATACAAACAAATAGAAGGAGCACCCATGGGATCACCCCTCTCACCTGTCATCGCAAACCTCTACATGGAACACTTTGAAACACAAGCTCTAGAAAAATACGACCACAAACCCAAACTCTGGCTCAGATACGTAGATGACACCTTCATCATCTGGCCACATGGGAAAGAAAAACTGAACAACTTCCTCACACACCTCAACAGCCTACACCCCAAAATACAATTCACCATGGAAACAGAAGCCAACAACCAACTTCCTTCCTAGATGTCTTGGTATACAAAAGATCCAATGGCTCCCTAGGACACACCATCTACCAGAAGAAAACACATACTAACCGCTATCTACATGCACTCTCACACCACCACCCAGCACAGATCAATTCCGTAGCCAAGACACTCATCTCCAGAACAAAATGCTTAGCCGATGAACAACACCAAAAAACCGAACTACACACTCTCACCAACGTACTTGCAGCCAATGGATTCCAAAGAAAGAAGATTACCCACCTAATCCAAAAAGAAACCCCAACCAAAATCCAAGACAGAGAACAAGAAAACGGCAAAGCCCTCCTCCCATATATAAAAGGCACTACAGACAAAATTAGCAAGATCCTCCAAAAACACAACATCAAAACAGCATTCTGCACAAACAGAAAAATATCCACCATCCTAAGAAACCCCAAAGACAAAATCGAATTAGAAAACCAAGGAGTATATGAAATCCCCTGCACTGCCTGCCCTACCACATACATTGGACAAACTAAGAGAAGAATAAGTGCACGCATTGAAGAACATAAGAACTCAATCAAAAAAAAAAAAAAAACGACCTCTTCCCTGGTCCAACACCTCAAAGCCACAGGACATGAAATTGATTTTAAAAATACCAGAACTATCGCCAAAACCGAACACTTCAACAGCAGAATAATCAGAGAAGCCATAGAGATAGAAAAACGCCCACACAGCATGAACAAACGAGATGACACCTCCGCCTTCCAGCCATTTGGAAACCCGCCCTCATGAACAGGCAGTACCTAACATGAAGAAGGACACCAGACCCACACCCATGAGAGCCACACAAGATGCCACCACCACACTTCCATGTAGAAAACAGACTCCCACCCACTCAGAAGATGAGACACGACCATGGACCAGAAGCTGCACGGCAGCTGCATCACTACCCACTTCAAACCCCTCCGAGCCATACATGAAGCAAACCGACACCCACTATGAAGATGCAGAAGGACCACGAACTCGAAGCCAAACAGCAAGATCACAACTCACCAGCTCAAATCCCCCAGCAACTAAGACTAACCTGAGCACAACCAAGCCCCCACCTGAACAGAACACGCCTCCAACCAATCAGAACACGGCTAACCCCCAACCAATCAGAACACAGCCAAACCCCCTACCAATGAGAACACACCCCCACCCAATCAGAACACAGCCAAGCCCCACCCAATCAAGTCCCACCCCCACTGGCAGTTAAAAGGAGGAAGCAGCTGCAATCTCACATTACTCTGAGAAGCACAGAGCCGGAGACAGAAGCCTGAAGATGATGAATGAGACTTCATCGAAACCTTGCCTAGATACTTGAATCTTACGCGGGAGAAAACCCGAACAACCAAAGATCCACATACAAATACCCGAGAACCTCAGAAAACAAATACTGCACCTCTACGGGAGAAACCCACCATCTGACCAGGACTTATGAAAAACTTGAAGTCCAAGAGCCTCCATTTTATGTGACCTTGCATTCTTATGCAACTGCCGAGATCAAAATTTAATTCCCACAAGCTTCCAATTGAAATTCCACACCAACACAGCAGCCACCAAACGCATCCTAAAAAGAACAGAACTGGCCCTAATTAGAAATGAACTTCACACAAAAGGTTTCTCCTAGACCAAATCAACAAAGATCTCCTCACACTCCACCTCAGACTCAGCAACAAGATTCACCCTCTACTTTGGGACAAATCCAAACAACTCGCTGTCTGGAGAGCGAAACACAGACCACCCTCAAGACAGACACACACACCAACAAACTCAGGAAACTACAACAACGCCAGAAACCAACTCCTCCCCCCACAGCCACACATGAAACAAACAGTGCACAACATCTCAGACAAGATCCTCACTGAAGCTGAAACCAAGGTCCTTTCAAAAGGATTCAACTTTGCTGTCGCTCCCAAACACATCCCCACAGAAACCATCATATGCGGAGTTGAAACCAGCCTGACCAAAACCAACCCTGATGATGCTAACAAAATCAGACTTGAAATCACCAACATCCTCTGCACTAGCAAACCACCCAAAAGCAACTTATCCAAGAAGAACAACTGCACTACTTAACCTGAAAGAAGACACCAGCATAATAATTCTACCAGCAGACAAGGGCAATGCGACAGTGGTTATGAACACATCTGACTACCAAACCAAGTTAACCAACCTACTCCAAGACCCGCATACAAACCCCTAAAGACAGACCCCACCACCTACCTAGAAAAAACTACCAAATCCAAAATAAAAGCCTCCCCCATCAGTGAAGAAATCCAGCACGAATCATACCCAGAGAAAAATCATCCAGATGCCCCAAGCTTTATGGTCTCCCCAAAATACACAAAGAAGGAACCCCACTCAGACCAATAGTCAGCTCCATAGGCTCACCTCTACAAAACCTAGCCAAATTTCTCGCAAACAACTACAACCTTATGCAGAATCCATCAACTCACACGTAAAAACTCATTCCAATTCATCGAGATCATAAAGAAACAAAACTTACAACCTAGCGACCTACTAGTAAGCTTGATGTCATATCCCTCTTCACCCAAGTGCCAATAAAAGAAGCCTTGACAGCCATCCAAAACAAATCCAACCCCCAAGCACATCCTAGATCTAACCAACCACTGCCTATCAATACATACTTCACCTACAATGGACAAAAATACAAACAAATAGAAGGAGCACCCATGGGATCACCCCTCTCACCTGTCATCGCAAACCTCTACATGGAACACTTTGAAACACAAGCTCTAGAAAAATACGACCACAAACCCAAACTCTGGCTCAGATACGTAGATGACACCTTCATCATCTGGCCACATGGGAAAGAAAAACTGAACAACTTCCTCACACACCTCAACAGCCTACACCCCAAAATACAATTCACCATGGAAACAGAAGCCAACAACCAACTTCCCTTCCTAGATGTCTTGGTATACAAAAGATCAATGGCTCCCTAGGACACACCATCTACCAGAAGAAAACACATACTAACCGCTATCTACATGCACTCTCACACCACCACCCAGCACAGATCAATTCCGTAGCCAAGACACTCATCTCCAGAACAAAATGCTTAGCCGATGAACAACACCAAAAAACCGAACTACACACTCTCACCAACGTACTTGCAGCCAATGGATTCCAAAGAAAGAAGATTACCCACCTAATCCAAAAGAAACCCCAACCAAAATCCAAGACAGAGAACAAGAAAACGGCAAAGCCCTCCTCCCATATATAAAGGCACTACAGACAAAATTAGCAAGATCCTCCAAAAACACAACATCAAAACAGCATTCTGCACAAACAGAAAAATATCCACCATCCTAAGAAACCCCAAAGACAAAATCGATTAGAAAACCAAGGGTATATGAAATCCCCTGCACTGCCTGCCCTACCACATACATTGGACAAACTAAGAAAGAATAAGTGCACGCATTGAAGAACATAAGAACTCAATCAAAAAAAAAAGAAGAAACGACCTCTTCCCTGGTCCAACACCTCAAAGCCACAGGACATGAAATTGATTTTAAAAATACCAGAACTATCGCCAAAACCGAACACTTCAACAGCAGAATAATCAGAGAAGCCATAGAGATAGAAAAACGCCCACACAGCATGAACAAACGAGATGACACCTCCCGCCTTCCAGCCATTTGGAAACCCGCCCTCATGAACAGGCAGTACCTAACATGAAGAAGGACACCAGACCCACACCCATGAGAGCCACACAAGATGCCACCACCACACTTCCATGTAGAAAACAGACTCCCACCCACTCAGAAGATGAGACACGACCATGGACCAGAAGCTGCACGGCAGCTGCATCACTACCCACTTCAAACCCTCGAGCCATACATGAAGCAAACCGACACCCACTATGAAGATGCAGAAGGACCACGAACTCGAAGCCAAACAGCAAGATCACAACTCACCAGCTCAAATCCCCAGCAACTAAGACTAACCTGAGCACAACCAAGCCCCCACCTGAACAGAACACGCCTCCAACCAATCAGAACACGGCTAACCCCCAACCAATCAGAACACAGCCAAACCCCTACCAATGAGAACACACCCCCACCCAATCAGAACACAGCCAAGCCCCCACCCAATCAAGTCCCACCCCCACTGGCAGTTAAAAGGAGGAAGCAGCTGCAATCTCACATTACTCTGAGAAGCACAGAGCCGGAGACAGAAGCCTGAAGATGATGAATGAGACTTCATCGAAACCTTGCCTAGATACTTGAATCTTACGCGGGAGAAAACCCGAACAACCAAAGATTCCACATACAAATACCGCGAGAACCTCAGAAAACAAATACTGCACCTCTACGGGAGGAAACCCACCATCTGACCAGGACTTATGAAAAACTTGAAGTCCAAAGAGCCTCCATTTTATGTGACCTTGCATTCTTATGCAACTGCCGAGATCAAAATTTAATTCCCACAAGCTTCCAATTGAAATTCCACACCAACACAGCAGCCACCAAACGCATCCTAAAAAGAACAGAACTGGCCCTAATTAGAAATGAACTTCACACAAAAGGTTTCTCCTAGACCAAATCAACAAAGATCTCCTCACACTCCACCTCAGACTCAGCAACAAGATTCACCCTCTACTTTGGGACAAATCCAAACAACTCGCTGTCTGGAGAGCGAAACACAGACCACCCTCAAGACAGACACACACACCAACAAACTCAGGAAACTACAACAACGCCAGAAACCAACTCCTCCCCCACAGCCACACATGAAACAAACAGTGCACAACATCTCAGACAAGATCCTCACTGAAGCTGAAACCAAGGTCCTTTCAAAAGATTCAACTTTGCTGTCGCTCCCAAACACATCCCCACAGAAACCATCATATGCGGAGTTGAAACCAGCCTGACCAAAACCAACCCTGATGATGCTAACAAAATCAGACTTGAAATCACCAACATCCTCTGCACTAGCAAACCACCCAAAAGCAACTTATCCAAGAAGAACGAACTGCACTACTTAACCTGAAAGAAGACACCAGCATAATAATTCTACCAGCAGACAAGGGCAATGCGACAGTGGTTATGAACACATCTGACTACCAAACCAAGTTAACCAACCTACTCCAAGACCCGCATACAAACCCCTAAAGACAGACCCCACCACCTACCTAGAAAAAACTACCAAATCCAAAATAAAAGCCTCCCCCATCAGTGAAGAAATCCAGCACGAATCATACCCAGAGAAAAATCATCCAGATGCCCCAAGCTTTATGGTCTCCCCAAAATACACAAAGAAGGAACCCCACTCAGACCAATAGTCAGCTCCATGAGCTCACCTCTACAAAACCTAGCCAAATTTCTCGCAACAACTACAACCTTATGCAGAATCCATCAACTCACACGTAAGAAACTCATTCCAATTCATCGAGATCATAAAAAACAAAACTTACAACCTAGCGACCTACTAGTAAGCTTCGATGTCATATCCCTCTTCACCCAAGTGCCAATAAAAGAAGCCTTGACAGCCATCCAAAACAAATCCAACCCCCAAGCACATCCTAGATCTAACCAACCACTGCCTATCAATACATACTTCACCTACAATGGACAAAAATACAAACAAATAGAAGGAGCACCCATGGGATCACCCCTCTCACCTGTCATCGCAAACCTCTACATGGAACACTTTGAAACACAAGCTCTAGAAAAATACGACCACAAACCCAAACTCTGGCTCAGATACGTAGATGACACCTTCATCATCTGGCCACATGGGAAAGAAAAACTGAACAACTTCCTCACACACCTCAACAGCCTACACCCCAAAATACAATTCACCATGGAAACAGAAGCCAACAACCAACTTCCCTTCCTAGATGTCTTGGTATACAAAAGATCCAATGGCTCCCTAGGACACACCATCTACCAGAAGAAAACACATACTAACCGCTATCTACATGCACTCTCACACCACCACCCAGCACAGATCAATTCCGTAGCCAAGACACTCATCTCCAGAACAAAATGCTTAGCGATGAACAACACCAAAAACCGAACTACACACTCTCACCAACGTACTTGCAGCCAATGGATTCCAAAGAAAGAAGATTACCCACCTAATCCAAAAAGAAACCCCAACCAAAATCCAAGACAGAGAACAAGAAAACGGCAAAGCCCTCCTCCCATATATAAAAGGCACTACAGACAAAATTAGCAAGATCCTCCAAAAACACAACATCAAAACAGCATTCTGCACAAACAGAAAAATATCCACCATCCTAAGAAACCCCAAAGACAAAATCGAATTAGAAAACCAAGGAGTATATGAAATCCCCTGCACTGCCTGCCCTACCACATACATTGGACAAACTAAGAGAAGAATAAGTGCACGCATTGAAGAACATAAGAACTCAATCAAAAAAAAAAAAGAAAGCGACCTCTTCCCTGGTCCAACACCTCAAAGCCACAGGACATGAAATTGATTTTAAAAATACCAGAACTATCGCCAAAACCGAACACTTCAACAGCAGAATAATCAGAGAAGCCATAGAGATAGAAAAACGCCCACACAGCATGAACAAACGAGATGACACCTCCCGCCTTCCAGCCATTTGGAAACCCGCCCTCATGAACAGGCAGTACCTAACATGAAGAAGGACACCAGACCCACACCCATGAGAGCCACACAAGATGCCACCACCACACTTCCATGTGAAAACAGACTCCCACCCACTCAGAAGATGAGACACGACCATGGACCAGAAGCTGCCACGGCAGCTGCATCACTACCCACTTCAAACCCTCCAGCCATACATGAAGCAAACCGACACCCACTATGAAGATGCAGAAGGACCACGAACTCGAAGCCAAACAGCAAGATCACAACTCACCAGCTCAAATCCCCCAGCAACTAAGACTAACCTGAGCACAACCAAGCCCCCACCTGAACAGAACACGCCTCCAACCAATCAGAACACGGCTAACCCCCAACCAATCAGAACACAGCCAAACCCCCTACCAATGAGAACACACCCCCACCCAATCAGAACACAGCCAAGCCCCCACCCAATCAAGTCCCACCCCCACTGGCAGTTAAAAGGAGGAAGCAGCTGCAATCTCACATTACTCTGAGAAGCACAGAGCCGGAGACAGAAGCCTGAAGATGATGAATGAGACTTCATCGAAACCTTGCCTAGATACTTGAATCTTACGCGGAGAAAACCCGAACAACCAAAGATCCACATACAAATACCCGAGAACCTCAGAAAACAAATACTGCACCTCTACGGGAGGAAACCCACCATCTGACCAGGACTTATGAAAAACTTGAAGTCCAAAGAGCCTCCATTTATGTGACCTTGCATTCTTATGCAACTGCCGAGATCAAAATTTAATTCCCACAAGCTTCCAATTGAAATTCCACACCAACACAGCAGCCACCAAACGCATCCTAAAAAGAACAGAACTGGCCCTAATTAGAAATGAACTTCACACAAAAGGTTTCTCCTAGACCAAATCAACAAAGATCTCCTCACACTCCACCTCAGACTCAGCAACAAGATTCACCCTCTACTTTGGGACAAATCCAAACAACTCGCTGTCTGGAGGCAGAAACACAGACCACCCTCAAGACAGACACACACACCAACAAACTCAGGAAACTACAACAACGCCAGAAACCAACTCCTCCCCCCACAGCCACACATGAAACAAACAGTGCACAACATCTCAGACAAGATCCTCACTGAAGCTGAAACCAAGGTCCTTTCAAAAGGATTCAACTTTGCTGTCGCTCCCAAACACATCCCCACAGAAACCATCATATGCGGAGTTGAAACCAGCCTGACCAAAACCAACCCTGATGATGCTAACAAAATCAGACTTGAAATCACCAACATCCTCTGCACTAGCAAACCACCCAAAAGCAACTTATCCAAGAAGAACGAACTGCACTACTTAACCTGAAAGAAGACACCAGCATAATAATTCTACCAGCAGACAAGGGCAATGCGACAGTGGTTATGAACACATCTGACTACCAAACCAAGTTAACCAACCTACTCCAAGACCCGCATACAAACCCCTAAAGACAGACCCCACCACCTACCTAGAAAAAACTACCAAATCCAAAATAAAGCCTCCCCATCAGTGAAGAAATCCAGCAACGAATCATACCCAGAGAAAAATCATCCAGATGCCCCAAGCTTTATGGTCTCCCCAAAATACACAAAGAAGGAACCCCACTCAGACCAATAGTCAGCTCCATAGGCTCACCTCTACAAAACCTAGCCAAATTTCTCGCCAAACAACTACAACCTTATGCAGAATCCATCAACTCACACGTAAAAACTCATTCCAATTCATCGAGATCATAAAGAAACAAAACTTACAACCTAGCGACCTACTAGTAAGCTTCGATGTCATATCCCTCTTCACCCAAGTGCCAATAAAAGAAGCCTTGACAGCCATCCAAAACAAATCCAACCCCCAAGCACATCCTAGATCTAACCAACCACTGCCTATCCAATACATACTTCACCTACAATGGACAAAAATACAAACAAATAGAAGGAGCACCCATGGGATCACCCCTCTCACCTGTCATCGCAAACCTCTACATGGAACACTTTGAAACACAAGCTCTAGAAAAATACGACCACAAACCCAAACTCTGGCTCAGATACGTAGATGACACCTTCATCATCTGGCCACATGGGAAAGAAAAACTGAACAACTTCCTCACACACCTCAACAGCCTACACCCCAAAATACAATTCACCATGGAAACAGAAGCCAACAACCAACTTCCTTCCTAGATGTCTTGGTATACAAAAGATCCAATGGCTCCCTAGGACACACCATCTACCAGAAGAAAACACATACTAACCGCTATCTACATGCACTCTCACACCACCACCCAGCACAGATCAATTCCGTAGCCAAGACACTCATCTCCAGAACAAAATGCTTAGCCGATGAACAACACCAAAAAACCGAACTACACACTCTCACCAACGTACTTGCAGCCAATGGATTCCAAAGAAAGAAGATTACCCACCTAATCCAAAAAGAAACCCCAACCAAAATCCAAGACAGAGAACAAGAAAACGGCAAAGCCCTCCTCCCATATATAAAGGCACTACAGACAAAATTAGCAAGATCCTCCAAAAACACAACATCAAAACAGCATTCTGCACAAACAGAAAAATATCCACCATCCTAAGAAACCCCAAAGACAAAATCGAATTAGAAAACCAAGGAGTATATGAAATCCCCTGCACTGCCTGCCCTACCACATACATTGGACAAACTAAGAGAAGAATAAGTGCACGCATTGAAGAACATAAGAACTCAATCAAAAAAAAAAAGAAGAAACGACCTCTTCCCTGGTCCAACACCTCAAAGCCACAGGACATGAAATTGATTTTAAAAATACCAGAACTATCGCCAAAACCGAACACTTCAACAGCAGAATAATCAGAGAAGCCATAGAGATAGAAAAACGCCCACACAGCATGAACAAACGAGATGACACCTCCCGCCTTCCAGCCATTTGGAAACCCGCCCTCATGAACAGGCAGTACCTAACATGAAGAAGGACACCAGACCCACACCCATGAGAGCCACACAGATGCCACCACCACACTTCCATGTAGAAAACAGACTCCCACCCACTCAGAAGATGAGACACGACCATGGACCAGAAGCTGCACGGCAGCTGCATCACTACCCACTTCAAACCCTCGAGCCATACATGAAGCAAACCGACACCCACTATGAAGATGCAGAAGGACCACGAACTCGAAGCCAAACAGCAAGATCACAACTCACCAGCTCAAATCCCCCAGCAACTAAGACTAACCTGAGCACAACCAAGCCCCACCTGAACAGAACACGCCTCCAACCAATCAGAACACGGCTAACCCCCAACCAATCAGAACACAGCCAAACCCCCTACCAATGAGAACACACCCCCACCCAATCAGAACACAGCCAAGCCCCCACCCAATCAAGTCCCACCCCCACTGGCAGTTAAAAGGAGGAAGCAGCTGCAATCTCACATTACTCTGAGAAGCACAGAGCCGGAGACAGAAGCCTGAAGATGATGAATGAGACTTCATGAAACCTTGCCTAGATACTTGAATCTTACGCGGGAGAAAACCGAACAACCAAAGATCCACATACAAATACCAGAGAACCTCAGAAAACAAATACTGCACCTCTACGGGAGGAAACCCACCATCTGACCAGGACTTATGAAAAACTTGAAGTCCAAAGAGCCTCCATTTTATGTGACCTTGCATTCTTATGCAACTGCCGAGATCAAAATTTAATTCCCACAAGCTTCCAATTGAAATTCCACACCAACACAGCAGCCACCAAACGCATCCTAAAAAGAACAGAACTGGCCCTAATTAGAAATGAACTTCACACAAAAGGTTTCTCCTAGACCAAATCAACAAAGATCTCCTCACACTCCACCTCAGACTCAGCAACAAGATTCACCCTCTACTTTGGGACAAATCCAAACAACTCGCTGTCTGGAGAGCCGAAACACAGACCACCCTCAAGACAGACACACACACCAACAAACTCAGGAAACTACAACAACGCCAGAAACCAACTCCTCCCCCCACAGCCACACATGAAACAAACAGTGCACAACATCTCAGACAAGATCCTCACTGAAGCTGAAACCAAGGTCCTTTCAAAAGTTCAACTTTGCTGTCGCTCCCAAACACATCCCCACAGAAACCATCATATGCGGAGTTGAAACCAGCCTGACCAAAACCAACCCTGATGATGCTAACAAAATCAGACTTGAAATCACCAACATCCTCTGCACTAGCAAACCACCCAAAAGCAACTTATCCAAGAAGAGCAGAACTGCACTACTTAACCTGAAAGAAGACACCAGCATAATAATTCTACCAGCAGACAAGGGCAATGCGACAGTGGTTATGAACACATCTGACTACCAAACCAAGTTAACCAACCTACTCCAAGACCCGCATACAAACCCCTAAAGACAGACCCCACCACCTACCTAGAAAAAACTACCAAATCCAAAATAAAAGCCTCCCCATCAGTGAAGAAATCCAGCAACGAATCATACCCAGAGAAAAATCATCCAGATGCCCCAAGCTTTATGGTCTCCCCAAAATACACAAAGAAGGAACCCCACTCAGACCAATAGTCAGCTCCATAGGCTCACCTCTACAAAACCTAGCCAAATTTCTCGTAAACAACTACAACCTTATGCAGAATCCATCAACTCACACGTAAGAAACTCATTCCAATTCATCGAGATCATAAAGAAACAAAACTTACAACCTAGCGACCTACTAGTAAGCTTGATGTCATATCCCTCTTCACCCAAGTGCCAATAAAAGAAGCCTTGACAGCCATCCAAAACAAATCCAACCCCCCCAAGCACATCCTAGATCTAACCAACCACTGCCTATCCAATACATACTTCACCTACAATGGACAAAAATACAAACAAATAGAAGGAGCACCCATGGGATCACCCCTCTCACCTGTCATCGCAAACCTCTACATGGAACACTTTGAAACACAAGCTCTAGAAAAATACGACCACAAACCCAAACTCTGGCTCAGATACGTAGATGACACCTTCATCATCTGGCCACATGGGAAAGAAAAACTGAACAACTTCCTCACACACCTCAACAGCCTACACCCCAAAATACAATTCACCATGGAAACAGAAGCCAACAACCAACTTCCCTTCCTAGATGTCTTGGTATACAAAAGATCCAATGGCTCCCTAGGACACACCATCTACCAGAAGAAAACACATACTAACCGCTATCTACATGCACTCTCACACCACCACCCAGCACAGATCAATTCCGTAGCCAAGACACTCATCTCCAGAACAAAATGCTTAGCCGATGAACAACACCAAAAAACCGAACTACACACTCTCACCAACGTACTTGCAGCCAATGGATTCCAAAGAAAGAAGATTACCCACCTAATCCAAAAAAAACCCCAACCAAAATCCAAGACAGAGAACAAGAAAGCGGCAAAGCCCTCCTCCCATATATAAAAGGCACTACAGACAAAATTAGCAAGATCCTCCAAAAACACAACATCAAAACAGCATTCTGCACAAACAGAAAAATATCCACCATCCTAAGAAACCCCAAAGACAAAATCGAATTAGAAAACCAAGGAGTATATGAAATCCCCTGCACTGCCTGCCCTACCACATACATTGGACAAACTAAGAGAAGAATAAGTGCACGCATTGAAGAACATAAGAACTCAATCAAAAAAAAAAAAGAAACGACCTCTTCCTGGTCCAACACCTCAAAGCCACAGGACATGAAATTGATTTTAAAAATACCAGAACTATCGCCAAACCGAACACTTCAACAGCAGAATAATCAGAGAAGCCATAGAGATGAAAAACGCCCACACAGCATGAACAAAGCGAGATGACACCTCCCGCCTTCCAGCCATTTGGAAACCCGCCCTCATGAACAGGCAGTACCTAACATGAAGAAGGACACCAGACCCACACCCATGAGAGCCACACAAGATGCCACCACCACACTTCCATGTAGAAAACAGACTCCCACCCACTCAGAAGATGAGACACGACCATGGACCAGAAGCTGCCACGGCAGCTGCATCACTACCCACTTCAAACCCATCACATACATGAAGCAAACCGACACCCACTATGAAGATGCAGAAGGACCACGAACTCGAAGCCAAACAGCAAGATCACAACTCACCAGCTCAAATCCCCCAGCAACTAAGACTAACCTGAGCACAACCAAGCCCCCACCTGAACAGAACACGCCTCCAACCAATCAGAACACGGCTAACCCCCAACCAATCAGAACACAGCCAAACCCCTACCAATGAGAACACACCCCCACCCAATCAGAACACAGCCAAGCCCCCACCCAATCAAGTCCCACCCCCACTGGCAGTTAAAAGGAGGAAGCAGCTGCAATCTCACATTACTCTGAGAAGCACAGAGCCGGAGACAGAAGCCTGAAGATGATGAATGAGACTTCATCGAAACCTTGCCTAGATACTTGAATCTTACGCGGGAGAAAACCGAACAACCAAAGATCCACATACAAATACCCATGAGAACCTCAGAAAACAAATACTGCACCTCTACGGGAGGAAACCCACCATCTGACCAGGACTTATGAAAAACTTGAAGTCCAAAGAGCCTCCATTTATGTGACCTTGCATTCTTATGCAACTGCCGAGATCAAAATTTAATTCCCACAAGCTTCCAATTGAAATTCCACACCAACACAGCAGCCACCAAACGCATCCTAAAAAGAACAGAACTGGCCCTAATTAGAAATGAACTTCACACAAAAAGGTTTCTCCTAGACCAAATCAACAAAGATCTCCTCACACTCCACCTCAGACTCAGCAACAAGATTCACCCTCTACTTTGGGACAAATCCAAACAACTCGCTGTCTGGAGGCCGAAACACAGACCACCCTCAAGACAGACACACACACCAACAAACTCAGGAAACTACAACAACGCCAGAAACCAACTCCTCCCCCCACAGCCACACATGAAACAAACAGTGCACAACATCTCAGACAAGATCCTCACTGAAGCTGAAACCAAGGTCCTTTCAAAAGGATTCAACTTTGCTGTCGCTCCCAAACACATCCCCACAGAAACCATCATATGCGGAGTTGAAACCAGCCTGACCAAAACCAACCCTGATGATGCTAACAAAATCAGACTTGAAATCACCAACATCCTCTGCACTAGCAAACCACCCAAAAGCAACTTATCCAAGAAGAACGAACTGCACTACTTAACCTGAAAGAAGACACCAGCATAATAATTCTACCAGCAGACAAGGGCAATGCGACAGTGGTTATGAACACATCTGACTACCAAACCAAGTTAACCAACCTACTCCAAGACCCCGCATACAAACCCCTAAAGACAGACCCCACCACCTACCTAGAAAAAACTACCAAATCCAAAATAAAAGCCTCCCCATCAGTGAAGAAATCCAGCAACGAATCATACCCAGAGAAAAATCATCCAGATGCCCCAAGCTTTATGGTCTCCCCAAAATACACAAAGAAGGAACCCCACTCAGACCAATAGTCAGCTCCATGGGCTCACCTCTACAAAACCTAGCCAAATTTCTCGCCAAACAACTACAACCTTATGCAGAATCCATCAACTCA